>NC_041402.2:118269563-118272063 GCF_900747795.2 Erpetoichthys calabaricus
GCCATTTCTTTAAGAGATTAATGTGCAAAATTTGAAATGGTTTTCGTCGACCAGGAATTCTAACCTTGTAATTTACTGGTCCCATACGCTCTTCGATAACTGCTGGGCCTTGCCATTTAGCTAGGAATTTATGTGGGTCTGACGGTATTAATACTAAAACACGATCGCCTGGTTTGAATTCACGAAGCTGACTGCGTCTATCGTATAGACGTTTTTGTGTTTCCTGTTCTCGTTGTTGATGCTCTACAGCAATAGAAGAAAGTCTGGAAATTCTTTCATGTAAGGAAACTATTCGCTCTGCAAAACCCTCCCCAAGAGAGGTTGTTTCATGACCTATCCATTCTTCTCGAACAACATCTAGGATGCCTCTTGGGTGCCTGCCAAATAACAGCTCGAAGGGACTCAAACCAGTGGATGCCTGCGGTGATTCTCGTACAGCGAACAAAACAAAAGGCAGGACAGTGTCCCATGTTGTGGGATCATTATGAGCAACTCTTCTGATTATCTGTTTTAAGGTTTTGTTAAACTGTTCAGTCAAGCCATTAGTTTGAGGATGGTAAACGGTGGTGCACAATTTCTTAATAGCGAACCGTTTACATAATTGTTTCATCACACGAGAAGTGAAAGGTGTGCCTTGATCAGTTAAAATTTCCTTAGGAATGCCAATACGGGTGAACATCACAGAGAGAGCTTTGGCTACAGACGAGGAGTTTGCCTTTTTCAAAGCAGTTACTTTTGGATATCGCGTTGCATAATCAACTAACACCAGCATATACTGGAAACCATTTTTAGTTTTAGGCAAAGGTCCTACAATATCTAAACCCACCCTCTGAAAGGGGACATCCAAAATAGGCATAGGGCAAAGGGGAGCCCTAGGAGGCTTATGAGCAGAGACGATTTGGCAGTCAGGGCATGAAGTGCAGAACCGTTCAACATCTTTTCCCATATTTAGCCAATAAAATCGCTTCGATAATCGCTCTCTTGTTTTATCAGACCCCAGGTGTCCTCCCAAGATATGAGAGTGAGCCAGCTGTAAAAGAATTTCCCTATGTGCTTCAGGTACTACGAATTGCTCAATAAAGTCTTCCAATAAATGGTCCGAAATCACTCTGAAAATACAACCATCTTTCACCAGAAAGTGTGGTGTTTTTAGGCTCCCATTATATCGGTCTTGGTAATAGGAGTCACTGGCAGTGTAAGCCTGGTTAAATGCATACTCCAACGAGCTATCAGCACGCTGCAAGCGCACAAAATCCTGCTGCTCGCTAGAACTCGGTTTGGGTTCTGAGACATTTACAATTTGAGAGGACGTGCAAGGGTCTTGACAATTTGAGAAATTCTCCAGGGAGTTTTCCTCCGACTCACTGGAGAGATCTGGTTCAATATGTAAATTGGGACCTAAATTGTTCCCTACTGCCACCAGTTCCCCGTCTCCCTCCCCCCGAATGGGTTTAACAGGTGAGTCGATTAGTGACTGGTGTTCAGCCATTAATATAGGAAAAAGAGCATTCCTTCTGCCTATCAGCAAAGGCCAAGGGCATGAATCAGAAATAGTAGACCACACTTTAAAGTGACGACTCTTATAAGTTACAGGAAGAAATAATGTCTCATAGTTCTTAACATCTCCATGTACACAGCGTATGTTAACAGTCTCAGTATTACTATGGTAACTGTCGTCAAGACAGTCGCGTCTTACAACACAAAGGTCACTGCCTGAGTCCAAAAAGGCTGTCACCTGTCGGCCCCCGAACTTTACAGAGAAAAATAAGCCATCTTTGTTTTTCGACGGATCCGGGATATTCAAGCAACAAACCTCTGCTATGCCAATTTCCATTGAACGGGCTGGAGACAGATGACAATCTCTCACTAAATGACCAGGCTGATCACACCGGAAACATCTTCGCTCGCCGGCACCAAATCGACGACGTCCACGACCACGACCTCTGTCTCCGGTAGCAGGCATCTCATTTGTGGTTGCAGCAACTGCATTTCCTGGTGGTCTAGCCGACGACATCTGAATATCAGTTGTTGAAGGATGACGAGGTACACGGTCAAATTGACGAGGATACTCTGGGCGTTCCCTTATAGGTTTTAACACAGGATACTGAGTACCGAAGCTACCGCTTGTTTTGAAAGCGGTCTGGGAGCCTTCTAGACGTTGTGAAATAATATCTAGAGATTCAAGATTGTGCCGAAGAAATTCATCTCGGATGGGTGCAGGTATTCCAAACAGCACTACGTTCATAACAACTTTTTCAATGATGCGCTCAACCTTATCTCCCTCAAACCAGCATTGCACTTTAAGAATCAAATCTTGTATCTGAGCACGAACAGACCTGTCCATATCCAACCTCCAGTTGTAAAGTGTAAAACCTTTTGACAAAAACGTCGTGGCTTTCTTCAAGACAAGCTGATCTTTCAAAAAATCATAATCGCCAAATTTGTCGTTAGGTATATTTCGTAATGAAAGTAGTGCATCACCAGACAAAAACGGGGTGAT
>NC_041402.2:118284563-118497063 GCF_900747795.2 Erpetoichthys calabaricus
GTTGGCAAACAAAGCCAACAGCCATGTTGCAAAGTTTGAGAGCAACAGTTTCGTCAATGACATTTTTCCAAAAAAAACCCGACTGATAGAAACAAACAGTTACCTGATGCAGGAATTTCTATAACATTGAAAGAAGTGTTGTTTCCATGAAATACATTTGAAGCGGTAGCCATGGAGGGCAAAAGAACAGTCAACATGGCTGACAGCTGAATTTGGACAGTAGCACAGAGGAAAGGGAGTGAGTATGTGTTTGATGAGCTGTTCGAGTTGGCGGGCAGTGCTCTGAGGTGCGTTCCCAATCACATGGGAGGAGGGGTAGAGTTTCTGGGCGGGGCTTCATTGTTCCTTTCCCATGGTTTTCGATGGTGGACGCGGTCGGGTGTCGTAACCGAAAAGAATAATGAAAAGTCAACATGGCTCAGAGGTGCATGTGGACTCCTATCACAGACGAAAGGGACTAACTGGGTGGTCGGTGATTTTTTGCGTCCGGGCACATGAGCAGGCAGTGTGAATGTCTAGAGAGCGAGGGTAGACGCGGGCCGGGGAAAAAGGAGTGTTGGTGGGCAGGGAAACGTCTTCCGTGTTCCTGCAGGACCATCTAAGAAGACGCATGTTTGTCGCGGATATGGTGGACGCCGGTCGGGGAATAAGGAGTGTTGGTGGGCGGGGAAACGTTTTCCGTGTTCCTGCAGGACCATCAAAGACGACGCATGTTTGTCGCGGATGCGAATTGCTGTATGTAGCGTGTAAAACAGTTTGCTATGGTGCACGCGGTCGTGCGTCGTAACCAAAAAGTCAACGTGGCTCAGAGGTGCATGTGTACTGTAGCACAGATGAACATAAATGACGGCGTTTTTTCCAAGTCGTCGCGTCCGAGTTGGTGGGCGTGGCTCTGCGAGTTGTTGTCGTATCCAATGGTCTTAGAGTTGTTGGGCGTGGCTCCTTCCTGTGTGCGCCATTGGCGTCTTACTTGTCGGCGGCTTAGTGAATCCACGCCCCTTCCGGCGTGCTTTCCATGGGTGGCTACTTGTCGGCGGCTTAGTGAATTATATATATACATGGAGCTGAACATTCTGGGTTTGAATCCAATATCCAATTGTTGTTTTTATGGAGTCTGTACATTTTAACTGTGGCTTGCCGGGGTTTTCATATATGTATTAGGGTTTTCTAGTTAGGGAAACTGGGGATTCCAAACCGCCCCTTGTGAGTGAGGGTGAGCAGTAATTTGAGCACAAGAGGGCCATGCAATGAACTGGTGCCATATCCAGTTCTGTTTCCTGCCTTGTGCCCACTTCTGTCACAACAGATCTCTTGGCACTGCAAACGTGAATGGCATTCCAAATGGGTTTGAGACTGTTGTGTATATTGAGGCAAAAGAGCTTTGTTTCCCCCATGATTATTTGAGAAATTAACAAAGCTACTTGTCTCTGAAAGACGCATATTTATTTTCAGATAACATGTTTAAACAATATTATCTTATTTGCAAAGAGCAACAGATTAATATAATAGCTTTCTGAAAACATTGCCTTTTATAAACTCCTGCACATTTTCTTTGCCAGAAAACCTAGATTTAGCCTAGATCGAAAAAAAGAACATAAATGTCTGTATTGCTTATGAAGGTGGTTGTAAAAATATTTGTGCTGAATGACATGAGAAAGTATGCTTATTGTACTTTAGAAAGAAAGGCAGGCAGGATTACTCAATAGCATCCCATTGATAGAATACCCAGCTGTTAGTGATGAAATGCTTCTCTTTACGGATGAGTCAGAACAAACAAGTAATGTAACACCATATTGTACAGGGAACATTTAGGTCTTCCCTCTAGCCAACACAACAAGAAATGTAAAATTAGCGGCATATGGTACCACTGCTCTATTATTATTTCATTTAAAAGGACAATAATACGAAAACAACTCTCAAATACCATAGGAAGTTTGTGCAAGTAGTAAATAAGTGTGTATGTTTACGTCAATATTGTTTAAATGCTGTTTACTGTATAGATAAAAATAAAATATCCATTGTGTTTTAAATGATGTGCCTCTATGATTCTCTGAACTCTCTGAAATTCCTTTTCACAACAGCAGAACACAGAATACAGAAATACACTGAAATATACTCAAAAGTGTCAGTATGATCCACATTTATTTAAAGATATTTGCATTTTGTCTACAAAATATACCTAAAAGCAATGATCTATGCAATTTGATGATTTAGCTCTAGATGTGTCCAAACTGTAGGCTATAATTTTATTTATTTTATTAGTGCTGAATGAAAATGTGCAGTCCTATCAAATTTGCATCACTGGTCCCAGTAATTTTCCAGTGTTTTAAAATACTGGAAAAAATAAAAGTGCCTTAATGGTAGAAACTGTTCAGATTACACGCATTGAATATTCAACTGCAGTGCTAAATGAAAATACTATATGTAAAACAGCTACTACATAAACATACCCTGTTATTCCTAAGCAACAGTAAAGGGCTGTAAAACATCAACATACTAAACCTCCAAAATGTGTGAAACCATTCATTTTAAACAACAATAAAAAAAAAAACATGCATTTTTGTTTAACTCATGATCAAAGCTTACAAGGAAGACGGGTTCCTGGGCAAGAAGACATTTAGTTAGGCCTGGAAACTACAACATACTGTGACATAATTTTAAGGGATTCAAGCAAATGCAAAACAAACGTGCATTGAGGGGGAAAAAAAACCAAACACATAGTTGTTTACACCTGCGGCTATATAAACTGCTGCTCAGAAAGACACCAGATGATTCCATACCATATCAATCCAGCAAAATGTTGCTTTAGCGGTCTAATGTGTGATCAGAAATCTCCTGGGACCTAGTGCATTCTCTCTGTCATCAGCAGCAAATGGTGCTCCTAACTTCACCTGAATGACTCAATCCCACCAATGTGAATGATAAAAGAAACTTCTGTTCTGACCCACAAATGTTTTGATTCCACAGCTGAATGTAAGTATTTTTCTCAACAACTATTAAGATAATGTCTGTTAGGCAGGCATATATACATGTGAGCGCAGACAAGAGGCCTTTAACATCAGGATTTATTGAAAAAGTTAAACTAAAAAACTATAATGTATATATAAAACCTACCAATTTAGAGATTAGGGCAGCTGACATGGCAGCAAATGTCCAGATTTAAATCTGAGAAGTGTTTTGCATTCTATTTATTTGCAAATTTATTCTTAGAAGTGTGAGCATGATAATTAAAGATACATCTAATTAAAAATAAAAAGCCAAATGTTTGTATTTAATAATAAGTTATAAAAAGTATTTATTTTACCAAAATATAGCATCTGCATCAATTAATGGTCACTACATTAACGACATTATTACTAATTATTTCTGCTCCACCCATTCTTTGCTATAAAACGATATAAAAACCTCCAAAATGCATTCTGTATTCATGAGTGAATTTGCTTACTTACATAAATATGGAATATCACAAACATTTATTGAATTAAAGCTAACATCATTAAAAAGGAACAAACTAACTACACTTTACAAATTACATAAATATTTGTATTAATAATTACAATTGTCTGTACAGTATTCGTCACATTTAAAATTCTGACCTTTTAAATTTTCAATTCTGAAACCATGTCATGAATTCACTCTCAGTTTGTACAATACATGGATACCGAAGTACATAATACTACATTTCACAATGTCAATCTTACTTGCAACTCAAGTTTTTTTTTTTTCCTTTAGCTTTGCACACTAATCTCGAAGTATCAATTAGTTTGTTTCACTGCTTAAAATGAGTGAAATAAAGTACATACTGTATTTTAAATTTCTGCAGGTGCTTGTCATTCTATCAGACAGCTCATTTCCCAATACACCCTTTTGTGTCACCACTACTCATTTTCATGATTTTTTTGGCCTCTTCATCACACTTTCTGTTTCAATCCCCTTCATTGAAAACTGGATTAGACATAGATTGCAAGGATTCATTTGTTTTAGTTTAGAATTGCTTTGTTTTTCCAGGTTTTTAAATTAATCTGTAACTTTATGCATGTGCATTACAGCCTACTAATTAATCACATGGCAGATCTGACTGGCCCATAATGGGGCTCAATCAGCATCAGCAGATGTGCTGTAGAGCAGTGGTCGATCAGACAGCAGCATATTGAGTGACAAAGTTTGTCAAAACATGCAGGATTTGGTGCACACACAAATGGTGTGATTCCCAAAGTGGACATTAGTGCAGTTAAGAAATTCCTGATTTCTTACAGTAGATAAGACTTACTTTGCTATTAGGGAATAAATATATACATTGTGTACATACTACACACAATGCCAGTGTCAAAAGATAGATTCTAGTTAAGCCCAGAAAACAATTTCACCATAACCAGCAAACATTCAGTGCTTTATCCTATCTATACACAATAGTAAACCTACTCTTCCATTTCAAAAGCAGTAATGCCACAGATAAAGAACATAAATGCTTACACTATATGTGACTTTAGCTTTGTGTGCATTCTTTGTGTTCAGTCACTGCAGTCTGTGTTGCCAGGCTGCTTGCTGCTTATCGACACATTTACAAGACAAAAGACGCTGACGAAGAGGTGCAAAGGGATTTAAAGTGGGATGGATTTATGAGTTTTTTCATAGGCTTTGGTAATTCTAGTGTTAATTAATCAAAATTATTATTATTTTTTTTATTAATTTGTCTACATTGGTCTTGAACTTTCAACAATTCGATTGAAAGTCCGCCATGCTAACCACTTAACCAACACTGATAATTTTTCACATGTGTGTGTTGGCTAAAAGCACTATACACTATATGTGTAACTGTTAAAGTATAATAAGGAAATGAGAAATTTAAATTTGACATAATTAACGTACAGATCCCGGGTCAAAACTGATGAAATATTGCATTGTTACTGGAAATCAGCACGCATACAAAAGTAGAAGGAAATCAGTTTGGTAGAAGTAGGTGCAAAAATTATGGCAAAATTTGACCTAGACAAACAAAGACGACATGCTGAATAAAATCCTGTAAAAAGACAGATGCTCAATACAAAGCCCAGAAAACAGTGACTAGACTAATTCCAGGACTGCAGAGGATGAGCTATGTGAAAAGATTAAAACAATATAGTGTTTTCAGTTTACACAAAAAATGAAATTAAGAAATGACATAATTCAGTGTTCAAAATTATGAAATGAATCAGCACAGTGGATCAACACTGTTACTTTAAAATGAATTTAACAACCAAATATGAACACAGTTGGAAATTTGTTAAGGATAAATTTCACACAAAGAAATTTTTTTTCACACAGAGGACCACAGATGCATGGAATAAGTTACCAAGTGGTGTGGTAGACAGTAGGAGTTTAGGGACCTTCATAGCTCAATATTATTCATAGGTTGATGTTATTTTGGAGGAATTATGTGTATAGGATTGAAGAGCTTTGCTGGGCTGAATGACCTGTTCTCATCTAAATCTTTCTAAGATTCTAACAGAACTGGGAACAGAATCAGGAAAATTAAAGCTAAAAACCACAGCAAAGGTCTAGTTGCAATATAAATGAGGAGCAGCTACAAAATTTCCAGCAAATCATAATTATTGTTTATGATCATTTTTTTCTGAAAACTACTACATCACTTTAGTAATGAATAGTCCATATATTAATTCCTATTTAAAGCAATACAACATGCGAATAAAGAGGTTAAAAAGTAAAATGCTGTTCATTATACTGTGGACATAGGAAACCATTAATTACAAGTAACTATTACTGTCATATCTTATGACTGAAAACTCATGTCAGCTGCTGACAGGTCAGAACCTTTATTAGGAGTCTATTTAAAGATAGGGTTACCTCACATAGCACCAAAATAGTCTCACCAACAGTCTCAAACTTAAATCTTAAAATCTGGGGAATTTCTACAGTAATCAAAATAGAAAAAGATACTGAACTTAAAAACAATTTAACATAAACGATCAGCCAGAAATGGTGAAAACTGCAGGATAAATATAGACTGGTATCCATATTAATAGAGAACTGGAAGATACTCAGCCACTCTGAGAGGAGGAACTTGAGAGGACAGTTAATTCAATTGGCTTAACTATCAAACGTCCAGTTTAAATCCACCAACAGTGCAACATAGCTTCCACTACAATAAGAACCTGAACGGTCAGCTGAGCAGCACAGTGCTATACATACAGTATCAAGGCAAGTATTGGATCTAGTAATTAAACTTCAGATTCTAATTTTTGTTGTTCACCTACTGTATGAAACACATTAAAGAAACAGTGATATGCAATGTGGCACAAGACCCTTTAATATTAATAGATACAAAAAGTATTTAATATAACAGAGCTAAGAAAGTTATTTATCATATATTTCCTAATCAAAATCTTAGTCTCTTCAAACATGTTTATCATTTTTTGGATGCTACAAATAAATTATTCATATTTTCAAAAACAATCCAGTTCAGTGCAGCCTAAGATTAAAAATCTATCCTGGCAACAATGGGTGCAATGCATAAACTAGCCATATATAGAGTGGCATTTCATCACAGGTTCCACTCACATTTCAGAATGTGGAAGGAAAATCCACAGACATGTGGATTTTTCATGTGTTCCCTATGATCTGGGCAGCACCTTAAACTCAGGATGCTGGATTGGTGAAGCAGAAACAAAAACCACTGTGCCATTATGCCATCCAATAAGGAAATTAGGAAAAATTAAAGTGATGTACTTCTTATAAAATACATTTTCACAAAAATATGTACATTTTAAAAAAATTTAAAAATGTATTTAACAGAAACAGATGCTTACAGCTATTACTGTAAGATATAAAGTAACCACTGTCATACACACAAGCCACAGGGGAGACTCCTTGGTGTTGAGCAGGGAAAAGCAGGGAAGTACAAGACCGAAGCACAATCATTTAACCACATCAGCATTGTTTTCTTTTTGGATGGAGGAGTATTTGAGCAAACTCTGGTCTCATTTCAGCTCAGGGGCCTCATTTATAAAGCTTGCGTATACACAAAAAGAGGCTTGAAATGTGTGTACACAACTTCCCATACAAACATCAGGATTTATAAAAGAAAACTTGATATTTTGAAGAAACTGGGAAATGGCGACACTTTGAACAAGCAGAGAAATGCAGCTAAACCAGCTGAACGATGACTCGCATTAATACCACATTCCACCAACCCATTACTATAATGTGTGCTGATAACATCAATATATTTCACCTTGAAAGTGATGAATATGATAAACAGACTTGTATTTCAGTTTCCTTGTAACAGGTCCAGTGATGCGTATTTGCACTGTAAAATTTTTTGGTTATTTGTCAGTTTATATTGGCTACCTGTTGTCACTTCTCCGGGAACTGGATGACAGGTCAGGAATATCTCAGCAAAGCTTCACTCCATCATGCCCACTGTGCTGGAAGCCATTAATCGAGCAGTAAGGCACTATATCCAGTTTTTGTAGGATGTGGGTGTATATACATAAAACATAACATGATTTTGCCAACATAAAAAGACAAATTGCAGCAGTGTCTGGCTTTCCTAACATATGCATCCGGCGCCGCCGTGAGTGGCAGCCTTTTCAGCAGCTCCGTGTATGACTGTATATGTATGTGTACTTTTCTACTTTTATTTATTGATCACTCCTACCACTTTATTTTATGTGGATTCCTTCCCTGGACACACTTACTTTTACAACGTGGGCATGGATTTTAACACGCCGAGACTCGCCTATTCAAGTACTCAACTTCGGGCGCTGAGAACAAATGCCAGTGCCGGTGTGGTTCCATATTTACCCGACGAGGTAAGAAGGCGGTATCGTGGCAGCAGAGCCGGCACTAAGCTAAAAAAGAAGCGGCTTGCGAGAAAGTGGCGTTTCAAGCCTTCGGTGCCTTCTGTGATTCTGGGGAATGTAAACTCAATCTCAAATAAGATCGACGAACTGGCTGCACTGGTGAAAAATGTAAGGACCTACAGAGAATGCAGTTTGTTGTGTTTCTGCGAAACGTGGCTAAATAACACCATCCCAGATGCCAACGTGGAGCTACCCGGGTTTAGCACAGTTAGAGCGGACAGAGATGCAAGTACCTGTGGTAAGCACAAAGGAGGAGGACTCGCTCTCTATGTTAATACACGGTGGTGTCACTCTGGACATGTTAACGTCAAAATCTCCACTTGCTGCAGGGATATCGAACTGTTGGCCGTAAGTTTACGTCCCTACTATTTGCCCAGAGAGTTTGGACATGTCATTGTTGTTATTGTATACATTCCTCCTCGGGCAGACGTGGAGTCAACGAGTGACATCATCCATTCCGCTGTTGCTAAGTTACAAACGCAGCACCCTGAGGCGCTTGTGCTAATCGCTGGAGACTTTAACCATGTGACGCTGGACAAAACATTGCCTGCATTCTCCCAGTATGTGGACTGTAACACCCGGGGAAATAAGACTATTGATTTACTGTATACAAACGTTAAAGACGCATACAGCGCCACCCCGCTGCCTGCGCTTGGGAAAGGAGATCATAACCTGGTTCAGCTTCAGCCTCACTATAAACCAAAAGTTAGAGTCCTACCTGTAACCACACGATCATTCAGGAAGTGGACCCCGGAGGCTGAGAATACTCTGAGAGAACTTTTTGGAACTACAGACTGGGATATCCTGCAGGGATCTCATAATGAGAACATTGAGGAAGTTGTTGACTGCACTACTGATTACATCAACTTCTGTATGGACATTGTAGTTCCAGTAAGAACAGTACGCTGCTATGCTAACAACAAGCCATGGATTACAAGTGACATCAAGGGCCTTTTGAATCAGAAGAAAAGGGCTTTTAAAGACGGTGATCAGCATGAGCTCAAGCGCGTGCAGAAGGAACTCCGAGTCCAACTCAGGGCGGCGAAGGAGCAGTACAGGAGAAAGCTGGAGCAGAAGTTGCAGAATAACAGCATGAAGGAAGTGTGGGATGAGATGAAGATCATCACTGGCTGCAGCTCGAAGCGGGGTACCACCATTGAGAGAGACGTGAAGAGAGCAAACCAAATGAACAACTTTTTTAACAGGTTTTACCACCCTAACCCACTCTCACTCTCACCTCGGAGTACTGCACCCTCCACACATCCTTCTGCTGATACCAGCATAGGAAAAACATCCCCACCCATAATAACAACAGCGCAAGTGAGCAGAGAGCTGAGGAGACTTCGTGCCAGCAAAGCAGCGGGTCCAGATGGAGTATCGCCACGACTGCTGAAGGTCTGTGCATCGGAGCTGGGGGGTCCTCTACAGCGCATCTTCAACCTGAGCCTGGAACAGGGGAGAGTCCCGAGGCTTTGGAAAACATCTTGTATCACCCCAGTCCCAAAGGTATCACGTCCTAGTGAGCTGAATGACTTTCGGCCTGTTGCTCTGACATCACATGTGATGAAGACCATGGAGAAGCTGCTGCTTCACCACCTTAGGCCACAGGTTCAACACGCCCTTGACCCTCTGCAGTTTGCATATCAGGAGAAGGTGGGAGCGGAAGATGCCATCATCTATATGCTACACCGATCCCTCTCTCACTTGGACAGAGGCAGTGGTGCTGTAAGAATTATGTTTCTAGACTTCTCTAGCGCCTTCAACACAATCCAACCTCTGCTCCTTAGGGACAAGCTGACAGAGATGGGATTAGATTCATACCTAGTGGCATGGATCGTGGACTATCTTAAAGACAGACCTCAGTATGTGCGTCTTGGGAACTGCACGTCTGACATTGTGGTCAGCAACACAGGAGCGCCACAAGGGACTGTACTTTCTCCGGTCCTGTTCAGCCTATATACATCGGACTTCCAATACAACTCGGAGTCCTGCCATGTGCAAAAGTTCGCTGATGACACTGCTATCGTGGGCTGTATCAGGAATGGGCTGGAGGAGGAGTACAGGGACCTAATCAATGACTTTGTTAAATGGTCCGACTCAAACCACCTACACCTGAACACCAGCAAAACCAAGGAGCTGGTGGTGGATTTTTGGAGGCCCAGACCCCTCATAGACCCAGTGATCATCAAAGGTGACTGTGTGCAGATGGTGCAGACCTATAAATATCTGGGAGTGCAGCTGGATGATAAATTAGACTGGACTGCCAATACTGATGCGCTGTGCAAGAAAGGACAAAGCCGGTTATACTTCCTTAGAAGGCTGGCTTCCTTCAACATCTGCAATAAGATGCTGCAGATGTTCTATCAAACAGTTGTGGCGAGCGCCCTCTTCTACGCAGTGGTGTGCTGGGGAGGCAGCATTAAGAGGAAAGACGCCTCACGCCTGGACAAACTGGTGAGGAAGGCAGGCTCTATTGTTGGCATGGAGCTGGACAGTTTAACATCTGTGGCAGAGCGAAGGGCGCTCAGCAGGCTCCTATCAATTATGGAGAATCCACTGCATCCACTAAATAATGTCATCTCCAGACAGAAGAGCAGCTTCAGCGACAGACTGCTGTCACTGTCCTGCTCCACAGACAGATTGAGGAGATCGTTCCTCCCCCAAACTATGCGACTCTTTAATTCCACCAGGGGGGGTAAACGTTAATATTTAACATTATACATAGTTATTGTCTGTTTTTTTTCACCTGTATTATTATCATTCTTTAATTTAATATTATTTATTGTATCAGTATGCTGCTGCTGAAGAATGTGAATTTCCCATTGGGATTAATAAAGTATCTATCTATCTATCTATCTAACATAACTGGAGCAATTTAGTGCACTCATATTGCAATAAAGACACCTAGTAAGAATGAAGCTGCTTTCATAAACCATGAACAGTGACACTACATTAATGCACAACTCCTCTGTGATGCCAAGATGAGCCCGACAAACATTTGTGGCTCAGTGGCCAGGGTCAACCCATGATTAATTTATTTTAAGGCAAAGCAGCTTTGACAGACGTAACGGTGATGGATGTGGTGGCTGGCTTATTGGAAAAGTAACTGGCTGAACCTGCAGCTTTTCATATGGCCTGTACTATTCACTGTAACAGCAATCATGACATTATATGTGACAAGTAATAGCAGCTACCTTCTCAGATGCTGGCTCCTTATACTTTTCCCTAATCCCAAGAACAGAGGAAGAGTACTATAATGTCATGCATGGTCAGGTTGTGGCGTGTTGATGCATCAGGTGGGAGGTTTTTTTGAAATGCATATATTTAAGAATTCATGCAAAGTTTAATAAATGAGGCACCAGGTCCACATATAACATCCGGTAGCTTTGCTGGGTAAGTCAGGACATTCATTCTGGACCCTGATACCGCGGAGGACAGATCACTGAGCACATTTTGAGAGACCTACCTGTCAATTTTGTATTTTTACTACTCTGTGCAGCTTTTTCTTTTGCTACTGTCCTTATTAAAAGGGGCTTGCTCTTTTGGCACCCCAACACTCTCTGTGGCTTCTCTGATACACCATACGTGGATGAACTGTGGTTATTTAAAAGTTTTGTTTAGTTTATCAGTGCTGACTTTACTGTTAAGCAAAGGCATTAAAAATTAAACTATATCTGTATGGTTATTTGAGGACACATGTCTTCCTTTAACTGCTTCAGCGATCACTTGAGCCACTCAACACTATGATTTGAATCACATTACTGGAGACTACACTACCTGGTTCTCTTTTCTGAACAAAAATGGCAATAACCAAACTGAAAACACCCACCAACATCCCAACAAGTTTTACTCTTTGTTGTATTAAATGTAAAATGTATTGTCAAATTTACTTTTAGCTGTTGTAGCACAGTATGCCAGGGAAGGGGTTTATGAAGGATTCCCACCTAAAAATGGATAATTCACATGAATGGTTAACTTTTAAAGTTGCTACTGAATATAAATGCTTAGTTCTTGTTGTGTTTAATATGCATGACACTTACAGATACCTTACATTCTAATACATAATCATTTTACGTAAAATGCATACTAGGGTTCAGATTACATATTAGATTAACTCTGCTGCTCTACTGAAACAATGTAGAAGATTTTGGAAAAAAGACACTGCTCAAATACCATGCAAATGATACGAGGAATTACCAATTCGTTAATAGACATGCTTTTGACACTCAGGTTTAAGATCTGTAATTAAGGCTGTATTACATTGATGGCCTCATTCGGAAACGAATGTTATTTAAATGTTATTAATTATAGATTACATTATTTGTTGTAGGCCCGTATTAATTACTTTTTAAAAAAGAATAAACAGCAAGCATGTTTACGTCCATGAATACAGGTGTTTGAAACATTTACTATAAACCAACAACCATATTAATAAACATATGCCTCAGTTGCCTTTAGGCATTTCAGGATATAAAAATCTGTTTGTCTATCCACAAATACATAAAAAGATGAACTGTCTAACCAAATTGAATCTGACAACATATACTATACTTGACAGATGTCGAGTTGCGTACAGAATCCGTAATATTTATTTTGAGTCAGCATGAGGCAGTAGAATGTGCTAAAGACAGCAGTTTAGAAGAAAGAGGAGTTGCCGAGAGATTTTTTTTACTGAAAAGGTTAAATAATGTTATTGGCTTCATTCAATGTAGTTTGTCAGGGCAGAAAAAGTGGATAACTAGTGTAAACCTTGCAAAATTATTTTTAATTTGACAGCAAGCAGAACAAATATTTACATCAGCAACTGCACACAATCTTTAGGTTTTAAATCATACTTATGTGAATTCAGTTAACTAGATGCAAACTACACTTAAGCTATTTACTGAATTAAATGCAAACAGAAAAGCATGACACTTAATACAAGTACGATTGATACAAAGCCTCTTGATTGAGGGCAGCACATCAGCCCTGGGCAGGACTGGTATTAAAGGGGAATCAAATCAAACTACAACAAAGGTACATGACTCTCTGTGAGAGAGATCATATAAGATGAGCAGGAGGCCAGGACCTTTCCACGGGGCAGCTCCAATGGACAATTAGCATTATGTTCCTTCAAATAAAGCAGAACTTAGTTAACCCCAGAAGTGATCTCAAAAGGTGATCAAGCTGTCTTAGGCCACAGACTTAACACAAAGGTTAATTGCTGGATGGAAGATGTGCTAGGATTCAAAAAGACACAAATGGGAAGAGGGACTATTTTGATGTGATACCTGGAAGGTGGGTAGGCAAATGATCCACTTCATTATAAAGGCAGGGAAAGAGACTTGGTATTAGGAAGCAAAGAGCGGCTGTAGAACTTTGTTGTTTTATCGTTTTTTCAGTTCTTGCTTTTTTTTTTTTTTTTATTTAATTTTTTTTTTATTTTAAAGTGTGTTTGCTTATAATAAGATGTGCACCTACTGTGGACTCCTTATTGGTCTGCAAGAAACAACTTGCAGTGGACCTACTGGACCACTTTTGCTGTAATTTGGCACACTTATCCTTCAAGAAAATTTCTTGGGAAAGTTCAACTTTCATTGCAATATAATAAATACAGAAATTTCAAAATTTCTTATTAAAAAGCATTGGTGAATTTGCAGACGTGTCTATCTTAAAACCGATGACATTCTGTGCGAATTCAATTAGATTATTTTACTGCTGCAAATTTACCTTGACAGATTTTAGTTCAGCTTGTATTTTTTTTGGATATGTTCCTCTTAATTGCTCCTGACAACTAAACGGATCCCCAATACAAGTTAATGAAATTAAGTCAGATGCATGTGTACAAAAGCCACTTGTCCACTAGCTCTCTTTTCCTGCGGCATGAGGTAATTTACGCATAAAAGAAAAAGACAAAATAAGTCACTTATCTAGAAACAAATCTAAAAGGAAAGAAAATATGCAAGCATCGCTTTGTCAGCTTAGACCAAACATTTATGCACTTGGTATTTACATTACAATAAAAACAACCTCAGGGCTGCATTACCTGAAAATTATAATGATTCAGCATTTCTTTGTATTATAATTTAATTGGCAAAGCTGAAGTAACAATTCCACCTTGAGACTTATTATATATGCCTATTAATATTAAGCTTAAATTTTTTTAACCACAGTTAGTCACAAACACTCCACAACTAGCAGCAACACATCAATTAATGCCATTTTTACATCATTTGACCTGGCACCTGCTGCCTTTGAAAGCTATTGTGCCACCATAAGCCTGTTTGGTACTGTTAACAAGCATGTATTTAATGTAGTCTAGTAACACATGTAATTGCATTCGGTTATCTCCCCTCTTTTTCAATATGACTCACTGTTAAAAATATTTATTAAAGAAAAATGTGATAACTGACTCTTTAAAGTAGCAACTAAAAAAATTAAAACAATTTGTATTAAGGTTTCCTAAGGTGAACCTGTGGAAGAATCATTACCAACTGTTCAGGGGTGAGAGTGGAGGGTCTGCCAAACTGGTCTCCCCCTGCCAATCAACCGGCAGAAACCTAACCCCATTTTTCCCACATAGGACAAATGCTTCAGTATCCAGGTTTTTAGTATCCGCATAGTTTTTCATGAATGTAACACTTGCGGATTACAAAAATTGACTGTAACTATAAAATATAATAATAAATTAAAGTTAATAACAAATTAGTTAAAGTTGCTGTACACAAAGTGACTTATGATGTGTGGACATTTTCAAACTTTTTTCTGTACTTTGGTTTCTTCCAGTTTTTCAAATCCTGTGTGTTAAATTGAATTGAATGCTTTTTCATAGGTGAACCTCCTTTTCCTTATTTACAGTGTAGAAAGATGCAAGGGAAGTTGTCTTCTGTCAAAATAATAATAGTGGAAAAAAAACAACAAAAAACTAATGATTGTGGTACTGTAGGCACAAGGAAACACAGGGTACTAAAAGTTGTGAAATGCAATTATCAGCCCTATTCTGACAAACAGGAAAAAGCGAGATTAGTATATGAAATTACAAAGGTAAATGTGGAATTACTACTATACCTTAAACATATCCCCCTAAAGCACCTTTGCCATTCACATTCCTGAACTGGTGAGGAAGTACATTATTCCAAAACTGTTTTGTTTAACTTTTTTGTTCACTCCACGCTAATGAAGTGAACTGCAGGCATACCCTACTGGAGCCGAAGGAGCTGAATAAAATGGCTCATAGAAATAAATGTGCAGCTCCTACATGGCAGCCAAATGATGAGCCACCACACTGCTATTTAGTTGGCTAGTTCTGCTCACATGAATCACCCTTGCTGTATTCTGTAGATCGAACATGTTCTTAGGCAATCGCCTGCTTTAAAAAAATGAAAGCGTTTTCTCACTCACCTATACTACCCGTGATCACTTGCTCACCTACCAGCGACTGGAACAGTCTGGTTTTACGCCTAAGAAGTCTACCATCAACCACATCCTGGCATTGACGGTTCTCGTGGAGCGCAAATGCGAATATCGGAAGAGTTTCTTTGCGGCCTTTGTTGATTTTCGTAAAGCGTTCGATTGAGCTGCCCTGTAGGACATCCTGAGGGTTCGCGGGAGCTCCTTGAGGTTGCTGGATATCATGGCCGGCCTGTACACTGGTACTGTGAGCGCTGTGCAGAGTGGAGGCAGAACCTCTATTTTTCCCAGTTGATTCTGGGTTTCGTCAGGGGTTTGTTCTTGCTCCTACTCAGTTCAATGCTTGTATGGACTGAGTGTTGGGCAAGGTCATGGGATCCAGCGGCTGTGGGGTATCTGTTGGTGAAGAAAGATTCATGGATCTTGACTTTGCTGTTGCTGCTGTGATCTTCGCGGAGTCAATGGAGGCTCTGATCGGGGCGCTCGAGAGACTGAGTAAGGAGTCCGAGTGTCTGGAATTGCGAGTGTCCTGGATAAAAACCAAGATCCAGGCCTTTAACACTAGAATTACCAGAGCCTACGAAAAAACTCATAGATCCGGCCCACCTTAAATCGCTTCTTAAAACCGTTCTCACCTCTCCGCCAGCGTCTTTTGTCATCTAAATGTACTGATAAAGACAAGCAGCCAGCAGCCGGCTATTCCATCCCCCCCAACGACTTAGAACGTAAACGAGCTTTTCCCAGCTCATGCCTTGATTGATTATCTGGGAGTGAAGTGGAGTTTTAGAGTAGAAATAATAGATTGTTATTTGGAACACACGCATTTCATATGTGTTGCATTTCTACAGTAATCTGTGTAAACACATTGTTAAAACAGAAACATTTTACAATATTCTAGTAGCAAATGACAAAATGTAGACATAAACTATATAATGTATGAAGCCTGAAGTCCAAATATCAAAGAAATACTTTCACAAAAGGTACAAAAAAAAGCCACCGCCAAAAAAAGCCACCTTAGTGTGCGACATTGATACCCATTAGTTATCACTGCTTCCGTGGCGCAACAGTATCAGTCGCTGGCTTGGAGTCCGAAGGTCATGAGTTCGATCCTGGACAACTCCATTTTGTGAAGTGTTCTTATTTTCACTATTTTAGAATAAAAAGATACATTTGATTTCAGTCTGTAACATCCAGTGTAATTTATGATATTTGTAAAGGTTAGCTTTATTTTTTTTTTAAATTCACTTTTCATTGTCTCAGTCGCGTTCAAGATCCTTCCCTACCACCCCCCACCTGACACTGCTGTTTTCACATAAAGACGCGCTATAGTTCTGCAGAGTATTACGATACATACGACCGTTTTTTTTCCCCCAATATTGCCAGTCCCCACGTGTTGCTGTATGCTGTTTCTTTTGTACTCCAGGACATGCAGAGGAAAGCATAGTAAAGAGCAGTAACTTCAGCGCTATATGCAATCATCAGACACTCCCCATCTGACACTGCTGTTTTCACATAAAGACGCGCTCAAGCTCTGCAGTGTACTTGTAGCTGTATTGTCGTACCAATGCTTGTGAACTGAAGTGTCTGCATGCACTTTTCGTGGCATTACACGTGTATTTTTTGAGTATGCCCATGTAGCTCAAACACAGGAACATATGTTGATGTAAAAGTATAACAAAACAAGTGCACTTTTATTCAAGACTATAACCGAAGAAAAAAAGAAAGCAAGTTACAGTAGGCGGCTGATATGACAGCTTGTGTGGTGCAATGCTAAGAAGTGCTGATTTCCATTCTGTGCTATATAACTGTTAACATTTGAATCTGATGATTGCATATAGCGCTGTCTTATTCAGTGTGCGCAAGAACATGCAGGTGGCCAGTTGCTGAGTGCTACAATGCACATTTTAAGATAGATAGATAGATAGATAGATAGATAGATAGATAGATAGATAGATAGATAGATAGATAGATAGATAGATAGATAGATAGATAGATAGATAGATAGATAGATAGATAGATAGATAGATAGATAGATAGATAGATAGATAGATAGATAGATAGATAGATAGATAGATAGATAGATAGATAGATAGATAGATAGATAGATAGATAGATAGATAGATAGATAGATAGATAGATAGATAGATAGATAGATAGATAGATAGATAGATAGATAGATACTTTATTAATCCCAATGGGAAATTCACATTCTTCAGCAGCATACTGATACAATAAGTAATATTAAATTAAAGAATGATAATAATGCAGGTGAAAATCGTTAACTTTAAAATGTCAATCGCGGTTATTTCTGTTGATTAATTCATGCTTTTTTACTTAAGAGTCAGAACAGGAGCTTTTTCAGCTTATTCAGCTTCTGATCTGACTCAAACAGCGCCAGTATAACTTCACATCCGATCTGACGCTGTTCGTTTTCAAATAATATTGCATTACTTCGACGATGTTTTCTGATCGGTACTATTCGCGTCATAAAATGATTTCTTCAAAACGTCACATATATTTGTCTCTTTCTTTTTTTAAAATGTGCGTTGTAGCACTCAGCAACTGGCCACCTGCATGTTCTTGCGCACACTGAATAAGACAGCGCTATATGTAATCATCAGATTAAAATGTTAACAGTTATATAGCACGGAATGGAAATCAGCAGTTCTTAGCATTCCACCACGCAAGCTGTCATATCAACCGCCTACTGTAACTTGCTTTCTGTTTTCTTCGGTTATAGTCTTGAATAAATGTGCACTTGTTTTGTTATACTTTTACATCAACATATGTTCCTGTGTTTGAGCTACATGGGCATACTCAAAAAATACACGTGTAATGCCACGAAAAGTGCATGCAGACACTTCAGTTCACAAGCATTGGTACGACAATGCAGCTACAAGTACACTGCAGAGCTTGAGCGCGTCTTTATGTGAAAACAGCAGTGTCAGATGGGGAGTGTCTGATGATTGCATATAGCGCTGAAGTTACTGCTCTTTACTATGCTTTCCTCTGCATGTCCTGGAGTACAAAAGAAACAGCATACAGCAACACGTGGGGACTGGCAATATTGGGGGAAAAAAACACGCGGTCGTATGTATCGTGACACACTGCAGAACTATAGCGCGTCTTTATGTGAAAACAGCAGTGTCAGATGGGGTAGGAAAGGATCCTGAACGCGACTGAGACAATGAAAAGTGAATTTAAAAAAAAATAAAGCTAACCTTTACAAATATCATAAATTACACCGGCTGTTACAGACTCAAATCAAATGTATCTTTTTATTCTAAAATAGTGAAAATAAGAACACTTCTCAAAAGGGAGTTGTGCAGGATCGAACTCATGACCTTCTGATTCCCAGTCAGCGACTGATACAGTTGCGCCACGGAAGCAGTGATAGCTAATGCGTGTCAATGTCACACACTAAGGCAGCTTTTTTTGGCGGTGGCTTTTTTTTTTTTTTTGTACCTTTTGTGAAAGTGTTTCTTTGATATTTGGACTTCAGGCTTCATACATTATATAGTTTATGCCTACATTTTGCCATTTGCTACTAGAATATATAAAACGTTTCTGTTTTAACAATGCGTTTACACAGATTGCTGTAGAAATGCAACATATATGAAATGCGTGTGTTCCAAATAACAATCTATTATTTCTACTCTAAAACTCCACTTCACTCCCAGATAATCAATCAAGGCATGAGCTGGGAAAAGCTCGTGTACGTTCTAAGTCGTTGGGGGAATGGAATAGCCGGCTGCTGGCAGCATGTCTTTATCAGTACATTTAGATGACAAAAGACGCCGGCGGAGAGGTGAGAACGGTTTTAAGAAGCGATTTAAGGTGGGCCGGATCTACGAGTTTTTTCGTAGGCTCTGGTAATTCTAGTGTTAATGACCTCTTGGGTACAGCCATCAGCAGTGTGTCTGTTTGCGGAGGGAGTGTCGACCGTGTCAAGAGGTTTACTTACCTTGGCAGTGACATTCACGTCTCTGATGACTCTACCTATGAAGTTAGTAGACGGATTGGAAGGGCATGGGGGGCACATTTCCCCGAGGGTGATCCAGCTCGTAAGATCCTCATTGTTGGGGACCCGAGTGGCTGGACCAGGCCAAGGGGTCACCCACGTAAAACCTGGCCGCGGCAGATAGAGGGTCATTTCCAGAGGGTGGGACTGGACCGCGTGTCTGCCCGGGGGGTTGCCAACTGGGATCCCCAGTTGTTTCGTCGTGTAGTGGGTGCAGCAATGCACTGTAGTAGTGCATGCTCCCCAACTTGACTTGACTATACTACCCGACTTCTGAGAGCAACCAATCGCTAAGATGCAAAATGGTTTCCATATTTACACTTCACACAGTAAAGAAGCTTTTAAACAAAAAACAAATGAAATAAACATACTCCAGAATATAAAGAAAGTCACACAAGAAGACTAAATACACACAAACTAAAATGTAAACTGAAATCAGACTTCCTTAAATTGTTGCTCCACTCAAAGTCTATCAAAGTGAGTCTGTTCATCAGCTCACAGACACCTGGCCAGGGCACCAGCTTTGACTTTAAGTAAGGTTACCTATTCGTGTGTGTGCCAAAAGCTGTGCAATCCAGACACAGCTCAGACAGACACAGACTGCCTGTAGGTAATCATTACTCTTTAAATTAAATACTAAATTTTCAACAGCCGAAACAGTTATTATTAAGAGGGACACATGCGCACACTGCAACAAACACTGTCCAAGTTTATTTAAACAAAAGCCAATCAGTTATCAATAACCGTCAATGACAGTCATCGACTGTAAGTTACTGTGAGATCCTTGGTGTTGCATTGTGTGTACCCGTTGTTTCTGTGGAAACAAAACAAAAGGGCTCATATAAAGTAACTGAGTGGTCAAAGCAATTCCTCAAAGACGAAGTTGGAGAATAAAATGGTATCTCTAGACAAGAAAATAAAAATCTTACATCTTTCAAAAAGTGGCATATCACTTGCTAAAGTCATTCCCTAAATAATACAGTATAACTGCTATTTACATAGCATTTATATTGTATTAGGTACTATAAGTAATTAGAGAAGTATACAGAAGGATATGGCATTTTATAAAAGGGACTTGAGCATCCGTGGATTTTGGAATCTGCGGGGGGTCCTGGAACCAATCCCCTGCGGATATGGAAGGTTAACTCTGTAGGTATATATTTATAATATAAATAAAATACACACACAAATGCTAACTGTGTTAAACTGCTTCACCTGGAAAATTTCTAAAAAAAAAAAAGGCCATTGGTTATAGTGCCTTTGGTCAATACACAAAATGGTGGCGCGTGTAAACACATCTGCTTCTCAAGATCCGGGGATTTGGGGGGGGGGGGAGGGAGGGAGTGCATGTTGTTATTGATCTGTTTGTCCTGAGTATCCTGAGCATCTCACATTAAGATATGATCAAGAGACGCTGCTTACTATAAAGTGCAAACATGAAAAGCTTGTGAAGGTTACAGACTTCCCTTATTGAAAGAGGAGCTGCATGGTCTTGCACAGCTGCAAAGGTCTCCAGAGTCTTCTGATAGAGCTGACCAGGGTAGAACATGCAGGAAACAGTATGCGTGGAGACAAAAGCGGGGGAGAGGGCTGGTGTGAGGGAGAGGCTAAAAGCAAAGCCGAGCAGACTACCATCCTATTGCTATTAAGTTTTGCTCCTTGGAAAATCAGATGGATTATCTATGGCTGCAACTACATATGCAGCATGAAGTGAGAGACTGCTGTGTTGCTGTTTTGACTAAAATCTAGCTTCACAACAACATCTCCAACGCAGCAATCTAGCTGGACAGGCTAACATTCTTTCATGCTGATAGGAATGTATCAAGCTCCGATAAGACCCGAGGTGGAGGACTATGTGTGTGTATCAACAATGCATGGTGCAGTAAAAGTGAAATTGTTACAACTCACTGTTCACATCTGGTGGAATATTTGATTGTGAAGAGTCAGCCCTTTTACCAGACACAGGAAATCACTGTCACTCTGGTGGTGGCTGTGTACATTCCTCCCAGTGTTAACACCCAGGAGGCCCTGTGGCAGCTGTACAGTATAGTGCTATTAATGAGCTAGAGACTGCCCATCCAGACAGTTTTATTGTGGCAGCTGGAGATTTCCGTCATGCAAATTTAAAAACTGCTCTACCTAAATTTCTCCAGTACGTCCACTTTTGGGGACTCAGATCACATTTCTGTTATGCTTTTTCCAGCATACAAAATGGTACTGAAACGCAGTAAGACCGTACTGAAGTTTTGCTCCTTCACTGGATCCCTTACAGTTTGCGTATCATGCGAATTGGTCCACAAATGACGCAATCTCACTTGTCCAACACATCATACTATTCCACCTGAAGAAAAATAACAGCTATGGCAAGATTTTGTTTATTGACTTCAGTTCAGCCTTTACTACAATCATTCAACAACAGCCAACAGTGAAACTTTCTATGCTCGGATTGAAAATTTGACTTTGTAACTGGATCTAGGACTGGTTACCAGAAAGACAACTGACAGTACATGTTGGCATTAAGGCATAGTTTGCCGATGAAACAACAGTACTAGCACTCATTAGTAATAAGTCTTATAAAACAGAGGTGGAATAGTTAGTGGCCAGGTGTGGGGACAGTAATCCTGTTATTTAATGTCAATAAGACAAAAGAGTTAATTGAGGACTTCAGAAAAAAGGAAGAACATCCCCCACTGCGTATCAGTGACTTTCCTGTAGAGAGGGTCAGCAGAACAAAATTGGTGGGTGCCTACATCACTGAGGATCTCTCCTGGACTCTAACACACACCAGGTCAAGAAAGCTCAGAAGAGGTTGTACTTCCTTAGGAGGCAGAAGTGAGTGAGAATCCCTCCTCCCATCCTCACCACAATCTACCAGGGCACTATTGAGAGTGTCCTGACAAGCTGCATCACATCCTGGTTTGGGAACTGCAGTGTGTCTGGCAGAAAGACTCTGCAATGTGTGGCAAGGATGGTTGTTAGGGTTATTGGGGTCTCTCTCCCCTCCACTGAGGACATTATGGACAGATGCAGGAAGAAAGCTCTCTGCATTGTGAGAGACTCCTCACACCCCTCTCATGAACTGTTCGATCTCTTGACATCTGGTAGGAGATATCACTCCATAAAATCAACAACAGCCAGAATGTGCAATAGCCTCTTCAGCAGTATTATTGCCTGTGGAAAGTCTCTGTAACATGCACATAACAAGCCAGTTTTTATATACATAATTTATTTTTAGCTATAGTATTTAACTGGCTATTTTACTGATTGGACTTCATGAATTTAGCACTGTCTTGGTTAACTTTTTTTTGTGTTTTTTTTTCTTTCCCTTTCTGCATATTTTCTGGTCTTGAGTAACACAATTTCATTCCACTACATGTTAGAAATGGCTGGAATGACAAATAAAAACTTGAAATTGAATCTTTTTTTCTTTTTTTAAACAAAGGACTAATATAATTCACAGGCAAGTGTGGTGTAGTAGATTAGTGTTGGATCAGCAGAACAAGAATCTTGACTTCAGTATTGATACCTGCTTTTGTACCTCAGCACCAGCACCAAAATGGTTCCAAAGGAAAAAACGGTTAACTCCAAAAACCCCCATCTTACTCCAGCCTCCCTACTGCTCTGTGCCATCTCACCACAGTAGAAACCACTCCCTCTTTATAGCCATTAAGTCCCAATCACGTCAAAGCAATGGGTTGGGTAACAGTTCTCCATGACAACATAATCACTCAACTGCAACAGCGAGTGTTCAATGGTGGGGTGGATGAGGGAGTGGGATGGGTTAAGAAGAAAACTGACATTTAATTCTGGTACCGAAAATCACAAAGTGCCATTTTATAACATGCATTTTTCTGTACATTCACCATGAACTTTAAATCTTGAGGATGTAGGTTTAAATCCTGGTACTGACACTGTGTGAACATGAGCAAGTTATGTCACCTGCCTGTGCTCCAACTGGAAACACAAAAGTAATACAACCAATTGTAAATGATTTAAGTTGGCTTGGACAAAGGCACCATTCAAATAACAAGTAATAATCATATTATTAGGTCACTGGAGCTGCTAACTCTTGAACATGCTATATACAATTGCTCACGAGTACGAGAGCAATTCACATCAGCATGGCACTACACTGTCAGCAATGTACTACCAGATCTAAGCACCATGCTGAATTGCTCGCGTACTAAAGTGACTAGCTGCATGTGGAAGTCCCATTTTACTTATGGTGCCAAGCAGAGTTGTGTGGCGGTGCAGCGGTCTAGTAGCCAATGAAAGTGTTGTGAAGAAGCTGTCTGTTGTTACGGTTCTGTCATTATCCAGTCTGATAGCGGTCACAGGACAGTCCATCTTTGATTGCCGGTACAACAAATAGTTCTGAGCAGGCATCAACCACAGCAACTGTGGTCATCGCTGCTCTTGTGAAAACAATGTAGATAAATGCCATCAACTCAGAGAGGGAGAAGCAAGTTTGTTGTACAACGTGAATGTCACTGACAGAATAAAACTGAATAATAAAAAAAGTGCTAACTTATTAGTAGCCAAAATTTACACCGGGTGTTACAGACTCAAATCAAATGTACGTTTTTATTATATTATAGTAATAATAAAAGCAGCTCACTACTCAAAACGTGTAGTACCCGGATTCAAACCCGGAACCAGCAGTCCTTACCTCTGCATACTCCAAGAATACATATCAAATTCCTATCGATTGACATTTGAGCTCAAGTTAACTCATTGACAGCAACATGTAAATTGAATGATTTTTTTCTTTGGTTATATTCCTGAATAAAAGCGCACATGTTTCTTTGATATTTGGAATAAAGTCTTCACACATTACACACTTCACATCATTATTAGTACAACATGGAAAAAGTTTCTGCTTTAGGTATTTGTTCAGCGTTTCTTGCCTCACATTTCGTGTCATCCTACACTTACACACATCTTTGTAGACAAGGAACACACATGATATGCATGCATTCCAAATAACAATATTTTATTTACTCTATACAACTCCAGGCACCTCACACCATGATAAAGAGACTTGAGCTGGGAGAAGTTTGCAACTGACTTCAGCTCCGTTTGATGGGATTGCAGGCTGCTTGTGCTGATAGACACATTTGCAAAACAAAAGACGCTAATGGAGAGGTGCGAAGGAATTTATGATGGTTCGGGATTACGAATATTTTTGCAGGATTCAGGGGCTCTAGTGTTAAACGCTAGCGAAGCTCAGTTAACAGGTCCCCCATGACCTCAAGAGAGGGGATCTGGACATTATATACATTTCACAATATTATTTCTCTCCACCATTTCAGTTCTGTACAATCTTTATACTCTCCTGTTTTAAAATTCATACCTTCATATAAAGTTCTTCCATTATTTGTTTACATCTGAGACTATTGTGTTGTCTTTACTGTACCCACTAAAAGGTCAGTATAATACATTTAAATGGAGAAAACCAAACTAGAACTGACATTTACTCCTTCCGGCCCTCACAACCTCCACCCATACTCATTCTATTCCCAGCTGTGGACTTTGAAGTGGGACTGCGACTCCTGCTCTCCAAAATAGTTTAAAAAAATCTACAGATGGGAATGTAGATATAATCAACCTCATCTATCCAACCTCCCCTTCCCCCTCACGCCCAGCTCCCACGATCATTTAAGAAGCCTCCAAAGCATATTACTTCCAGTTATTTCTTTCCATTTCAAGCAATAGAGAAAACAAACACAAAATTAAAAATGTAGGCCATCTAAATGCACAGTCTGTAAATGTTGCTGCTGTTTATAATAAGTTAAAATAAAACATGATTCAGTGTTAGAACATTAATGTTTGGCTATGCATATGGCAACTAACCAAAACCACTAAAAGAAATGCTTGACTGAAAAATATTAAAAAAATTAAAATCATAAACATCTAATACCACCAAGAATATATACTCAAAATTACACTATTCCTACTAATTAGCTTTTCAATTCAAAAGAAAACACCTTCCAATAAAACTGTTTTGCAATGATCGTCAACAAAATCCAAGGTCAATCAATATGAAAAGCAGCAATTGATTGTCGTTTTACTTATTTGCAATTGTATATATCATGTTCAAAAAGAGAAAAGATCTCTAGCGAATTAACATTACACATGGTAAAGAAAAAAATACAAATATTATACATAGAAAAATATATTATTAAGTAGCACTTCTGATACATCCAATAAACTGAATGCACTATAGTCTAGGCCTACTGTTTCCCCAAGTGAAGCCGGGTATCACAGCTAGTCAGGAATAATGTCCAATAATGACATTTCACCAGTAATATCTAAAGTTTCTATAAAGTTCTAACTTCCCCTTGGGGACAAATAATATACATCCATCCATCCATCCAATAGATGTAATGCATTCATTTTTAATAGAGAACTCCAGACAGCCTTGGCTTCGTCCAGTACCTGTGGGGCCCTTTTTTGTGTGCAATTAAGTTTTTCTTTTGCATCCAGTTAGAAATCTAACCATTGGTGTTAGACTTTTTGAGCAGTTCATACGATAAATAGCATTGAATTAACTGTCTGCCACCTCCATCAAAGCTTTTAATTTAGTCATTCTAGTACTGAAGCTGGGCGGCACGGTGGCGCAGTGGGGTAGCGCTGCTGCCTCGCAGTTGGGAGACCTGGGGACCTGGGTTTGCTTCCCGGGTCCTCCCTGCGTGGTGTTTGCATGTTCTCCACATGTCTGCGTGGGTTTCCTCCGGGCGCTCCGGTTTCCTCCCACAGTCCAAAGACATGCAGGTTAGGTGGATTGGCGATTCTAAATTGGCCCTAGTGTGTGCTTGGTGTGTGGGTGTGTTTGTGTGTGTCCTGCGGATGGGTTGGCACCCTACCCGGGATTGGTTCCTGCCTTGTGCCCTGTGTTGGCTGGGATTGGCTCCAGCAGACCGCCCGTGACCCTGTGTTCGGATTCAGCGGGTTGGATAATGGATGGATAGTATTGAAGCTGGGAAATAAAATGGTTTTCTTTGTTCCACCTCAGCTCAGATAACTTTTAACTTGGCATCTGAAAATTCACTTTCCTTTCTTACATTTCTGGAAAACACATCCATTTTATTCACCAGCTAATTATATGTCAGTTTTGTTTGGTTTTTTTTTTATTAAAAAAAAAAAAAAACAAAACAAAAAACCAAAGTGGTTACACCACCACATCTATGAACCTGCATAAGGTTTTAGTAGGTCTTACGTAGAAAATATACACATAAATGTATGAATGTTTCATGAATGTGACACACTGAGTTTAAAACCTGTTAAAGGGGTGACTAGTAAGTGGCAGTGATTTTTTTTTTCTTTTAATAAGCAAATGAAGTTTCAAGCAAATTGAAATATAAATTTAAATGAAAGCAAATGTAAACAAAAGTTAATTTTGCATAAATAAAAAACAAACTGCAAGTTGATTACAGAGCAAAAATCTCGTGCCCTCAAAGCTGCGAAGGTTTAATAATCTTAGGGTGTTAACAGTGATATAGGAAAAAGGAAAAATGCAAATAGATCAGGACTCAATGTAATACTTTCATTGCAAGGTCTAATTCCATGGACAAATAATAGTTTGGCTACTAACCACTCAAGTTTTAAAAACTCATATTTTTAAGGAATAATATGTTGGTTATATGGGAAACAGTTTTGCAGGTTGTTGCTTTAAATAACACTTTTCTCTTTCTTTTTGATAGAACAAACACAACAAATTCAACAATAATCAAAAAATGAAAACAAAAAAAATGTTAAAATGTACATTGACAATGAAATAAGCAATACAACTTTTGCAGATTATTTACAATCATTAAAATGGCTTCTGCTCAACCACATTTAGCTGACTATCTGATCCTTTGTTTTACACTCTGCAGCATTAAATACTACATAATACTTTTTTCTTTCTTTTTGATGGAAAAAATCTAACCAATCTATAATTTTAAAAAACAAATGGTAAAGAAATAAGTATTTTTAAGAGGCTTATCATTTTTCTCTGTTTTTTAAGCATGATGGGGAGGTTTTTCGTAACGAACAAGAGCATCTCTGCCTTGTCGCAGGAAATTCTGTTTCTCTTTTCGTTGATCACATTAGAAGCCAAACTGAATAATCTTTTGCTGTCCACGCTAGTACATGGGGCTGACAGGAACTTGCATGCTACTTTGGCAATGGTAGGAAACAGAGTCCAGTTGGTATTCCAGTATTTCAGTGGATTTTCATTCCTCGGGATTGGTGCTTCAGAAAGAAATCCCTGCACCTGCCGAGTAGCATGCATACATACATATACTGCATTATATTCTGTGTCATCTTTCATGTCTAAAAGATAGATCTGCATTTTGGCTTTTACCAGGGCTGTCAGATTAAGATTAGAATCCTTACAATAAAAATAAGTATATGGCATTTGAATTGAATGCATGTCTGTATTGTATTTGCTGTTTTTTGAAACATTATATTATTCATATTTTTGCTTTTCACTGTAGATCATGATTTGCTTACAAGTTGCTCAATATTGCTTAAGAGACTCAGGTGAAAACAGTGGCTTCCATGAATAAGACTGGCTCTCCCACAAAAAGCAATGCAAAGAGAAACAAGACACGCACGGCACTGCCACTTTCTAACAACAATGTTCAACAGAAAAACAAACAAAATTGTCAGTGATTGCTCAAACAAAGTAAATGCAGTCATTTTTTTCTTTTTTTCCTAGAGGCCAGAGGACCTTATATCCCTGTGTCTATTTTTTTAGTAAATAAACTGAAGCATTGTGACCCTTTACATGTTTTACAAATGAAATAAGTGTATTAAATGTTACTTTGTGGTGGTCTTTTAAGTATTTTGTGTATTATAATCAATTATTTAGCAGACAGCATTTTTCAAAGAAACAAAGAAAAATATAAAATGAGTTTAAGTGTTTATTTACGAAACTATTTAGTTAACACGCACTGAACAAAAATATGAAGCAAAGAAGCATAGGCTATAGTTGGCTCAGTCGCTTGATGAAAACTAGCAATCTTTAAAATGGGTGTGTTTAACACAGAAGATACCGACCATTTAACTAATGACTAATAACAACATGGGTTAACAATTCAGAAACATGTATAGGCTGATCCTAAAAAGTTACGTGCAAAAACAGATCTGTAAAATCCCACAACAGTGTCCAGCACGTCTTAAGTAACATGAAGCCAAAGTTAGTGCAAGGTAAAACCAACAACCGCTCTTTTACATTCGATTGCCGTTTTTCTTTCTTGTCTTCCAAAATTTTTTATACATTCAAATTATGTTACAATAGTGATATTCGATCCGACAGCCCTAGTTATTTACTTAAAACAATGTTGTAAATATATCCACAGAGCTAGCTTTTTTTTTTAACCCAAAACTGTTGTCATCTGGCTGTTTTCCCAAGGCATCAATTTGTTCTCTTCAAGAATTTCATTGTACATTTCGAAGAGCGTGCATGCCACTTCGTCATTTATCTTGGCCCTTTTCTGTTGTGGACAATCTATCCGTGATTCACTCGTTTGCATTTCGTTCGATGCAAGTTCCATCTGAGCTTGCAACATTTTGAGTGCCAGTGATTTTACATCTGCATCAAAATAGCGGTCTTTGTATCTCGGGTCTACAATAGTGGCAACACAGTACATGGGTTCTGTGTAAATCTCAATGAAAAGATTGTTTACAGCCTCCAAGAGAGAGCTTTTACTGGTTTTGACTCCGAAGTCAGTATGAGCACTTTTAGTCAACAGTCTTTTTAAAGCATTAACTGAGGGAATAACGTTAGAAGCCAAGGCTTCAGACTGACAAATTTCTTTTTTGTCAGTTGATGAAATGGAGCAAGGAGTGTGATTATGTTCTCGATCAAACCCTACTGATTAGGTGTTAGAGTTGCAGGTAACTCAAAATCGGAGGCATAAGCCCCAAGGGCTCTTTTCTGCTACAGCAAGCTTTGCAGCATATAGAATGTGCTGTTCCATCTAGTCAAAACGTCTTGTTGAAGCATTTTCGGCTGCATACCAAGTTCAGATTGTATAGTTTTGAGACGCGAGTTGGCTAATTGTGAAAGCTCAAAGTGACCGACTATTTCTGCCGATCGCTATTGTATCCAAGACGCTGCGCTGGGATAGTACGCCGTCGTTCACGCCAAGCTGTAAAGTATGAGCCATACCTGGCAAACTTGGGATCCCGCATTCCTCCATAGCCTTTGCAATGTTGCATGCGTTGTCTCGTAATACTACATGAACATCCTCTTTGGGTATTTTCCATTTTTCAAACATTCTTTTAAACGCCACAGAGAGTGCAGTACCTGTGTGTGATCCAGAGCATTCTTGGGCGTGCAAGATTGATTTCTGCAATTCAAACTTGCGGTTGATCCACTGAGCAGTTAAACCAAGCACACTAATAGCACTCATATCAGATGTCCATATATCAGTGGTAAAGCTTATGGCTGTGACATCTTCAGCAAGGAGTTTGTGCACATGACTTTCCACAATCTTATGTAACTCTGGAAGCACCATGTCAGAAAAATAATGGTGACAGGGTATCTGGTAACGGGGCTCGAGATGCTCAAGCAGCCTTCGAAAACCCGTATCTTCTACAACAGAAAATGGCTGATCGTCCAGAGCAATAAATTCCATCACCTTTGCAGTAATTGTTTGAGCTTTAGGGTTATCTTTATCAAATATCTTTGATTTTTCAAGTAACTGATCAACAAGTTGAGCAACTGCAGTTTTTGATTTTGTGCATGGTGGCGCAGGATTCTCCTCTTTTGCTCGGAGGAATTCTGTATATTTGTCAGGATGGCATGTCTTCAAGTGTGTAATTAAGTTGGTGGTATTGAAATTTTGCACTTTGGTTCCTCCGCACAAAACATTAGTCGAACAAGTGTTGCAAATGGCATATTTTATGTCGCTCTCACTCACTTTGAAAAACTTCCACACCGCAGACATTTTCGCACAGTAGCCCAGCGTTGCCTAAACGTCTGGCACATCCAGAACACAGTGAATGTGTCATTAATATCGGTTCGAATTATCTGTCAAATTTAGTCATCGGTGTGGTGTTATGGGTCCACAGCTCCTTTAGCAAAGGCCAGTTTGTTTAAAATAAATAATCACCGCGCTCGCGGCTTAGCGAGGGGGCGTGGTGGCTGTAGCGAGCCGCAGGGCGATCTGCGGTGTGGGCGTTTCTCACCTAAGTGCACAGGTGAGAGACTGCCCACATCCGTGATTGTTCCTGTGGCTAATGGGCTGCAGCTATGTCCCTCGGCATAAAGGGAAGCACGAGCCGGTTAGGAGGGGAAGGATTAAGAAAAAAAAGAAAATAGAACGAGGAGAAAGAAAAAGACGGAGGTTGCAGAAGGAAGCAAGCAAGCAAGAGAGAGACAGCGAACGAGAGCAGGCTCGCGGCAGCTGAGCAGACAGCCTGGGTGTTAGGCCGACACCCATGGCATAGTAGTTGTTGTCACTCCCGCAGAGTGTTTCCGGAAGGACGGGAGTGACCAGAGGTAGATGATTCTCCGCATGAGGCCGCGAATGGCAGCGAGAGTCAGGATTTGGGATGCAGTGTCCTCCACGTGAGAGCCTTGGCCGTTGGAGGAATTCCCAGGTCACTGTCAGGGGGGAGCCAACCGGAGCCAAGGATCGGAAAGGCGACTGACAGTAGGAGAAGTAGGCAGAAGGTCAGCTGCATTGAGAGCGTCTCGCCTGTTGCAGGGCCCGCATGGGAGAAGCAGGTGAGACGCTAACGCTAACAGGAAAGAAGCACCGGGCTTGTCATTTGTTTTTAAAGACTGCTTCCTGATGAACATTTTAACCTCGTTTTAAAGGATTGTCGTTTTTGTGTATTTTAACCTCTACACGTTTCTTTTATGGATTATTTATTTAATGAAGACATTTGAATGCACTGTTGCACTTTATTTGAACACTGACTGTTTTTGATTGTCTTTTTAATAAAAGCACTTTGCACATTTACATCATCCCCTTGCTGTGTTGTTGCCTCACTGTCTAGCTCATCGGTGACATTACCAACGGTGTTGGGTTCAAGGGCTCCCTAACAGCCGATGGGAGCATGGAGCCGAACCCGCATCGTCACAATCAGTCCAATGCCGATAAAATTATTTTAACCCATTATCTGCCAATACAGATATAAATCAGATATTATCGTGCATCCCTATTGCTGCTGCTGAAGAATGTGAATTTCCCATTGGGATTAATAAAGTATCTATCTATCTATCTATCTATCTATTCAGCACAATAATTGCACTATTATAATAGCTGCCCTGAAACCAATATAAGTCTTAACATAAATGATTGTTTGGTAACCACAGTATCTATTTTAGTGTATTTCTTTTCTTACTCATTTTCCTTTTTTAGTCAAACTAGTATTGCTTAAATGTTCATTCCTTTTTAACCCCTTCACCGCCCTCTGCCGGATATATCCGGCACCGCTGTTTTAATGCTAACGCCATACTGCCGGAATTATCCGGCACATTTGCCTGTGGTTATATGAATGCCTGGCAAGTAGTATAACTGACGGTTTGGCGTGGGTATTATTACTACGTTGTATTTCGACAAGTCTGTGGTTGTTTTGGCCGGTCATGTGACGTGATTCGCATGTAACAGCTGTGAATATGGCGAAACGTAAACTGACTTCAAGTGAGGCTTTGCAGGCGATTTTGGACAGTTCTGATCATGATTGTAGCAGTTCTGAAGAAGATTTTAGTGACAGTGATGAGCAGCAACGTGCGCTGCATGATATTGTGAATGAAGACGCATCGGATGACGGCGCTGAGTGGGTGTATCCCCAGCATCTTAGCTGGGCTGCTGCCCGTGGTGAACTACCTTTTCTGCATTCGTTTGAGGGAACGTGTGGCTTTATTGTTGATGTAAACAATTACACTGCTGAGCAGTTTTATGAGCTGTTTGTGTCACCTGATTTGATTAGACATTTTGTTCATCAGACAAATCTGTATGCAGCACAGTTTATTGAGAAAAATCCCAATTTACCTCCACATTCCCGTGTTCGTGCTTGGTTTGACACTGATGAAAACGAAATGAAAAAATTCATTGGGATTTTGATGTTGATGGGAATAATCAGAAAACCAGATATTGAGATGTACTGGTCTACAGATCCTATGTATGCAACACCTATTTTTGCAGCTGTCATGACACGTAACCGATTCTCTTTGCTGCTGAAATTCTTTCATTTGAATGACAACAGAAACGAGCCAGATAAGAAAGATCCAAACCGCGACCACTTGTTCAAGCTACGTCCTTTGATTGATCATTTATTTGAAGCATTTCAGTTGCCCTACATGCCAGGACCGTCAGTTGCAGTTGATGAAAGTTTATTGTCGTGGAAGGGCCGCTTACAGTTTCGACAGTATCTACCATTGAAAAGGGCACGGTTTGGTATCAAGATGTTTTGCTTAGCTGAGAATTCAGGTTACATTTATAGATTTCGTGTATACACTGGCAACTTGCACAACATTTAGTGGTCAATACTGCTTGAATAAATGTAAAAAATGTAAAAAAAATGTAAAAAAGTAAAAAAACAAAAATTGTTCAGATTTCGCCTGGCTTGGGGAATATTTAGGGAGTTGGCGGTTAAAGGGTTAAAAGGAGAATAACCAAGGAATTATGCAAATTATCACCTTATATTATAAAGAGGAGACCCTCTCCAGAGTGTAGCCAGGCGGGTCAGGTCAGGTTGGGAAGCATACACTGGTACAGCACATTGCTGCACTCACCCCACAACGAAACAGCTCAAAATCCTGGTTGAGAACCCCCCCTAGCTGGGACAAAAAAAATTCCACACAGGGCACACATGCCACCAAGTCACCTAATTATATGCACTGTTAAGGCACAGCGAGAACCAAAATTAAAAATAATGTATTGCTACATTACAGGTTCTAAAGCTAACCTGAAAAAAGAACTCTGGAATGGTATTCGAACATTAGGTGTGACAATTTAATGCTTGGAATGACTGTGTAGTGATGCCAATACTGGTACAAATCACGTGGTTTTTTAAATCAAGGAGGATAGAGTCCACTGTGAATTCATTGAAAAGGGACAGTCAACCAACAATGCTATTTAGAAGTGCTGGAAAGATTACAGGATTCTGTTCAAAGAAAAAACATGACAAGTTGTGACATCCAGCATAACGTGAAAAAATAACTCATGGGTATTCCAGAAATAAAGTTCCCGGTATATTTCTAGCCACAGCAACATCATCTAACTCTTTTCTTTTGTCTGTGCCAATTAAATATCACATACATCTCATTCATCAGATTAGTGTGCTACCTTTTCCAGTCAGTATGACCCATGTAACTATTGTAGGACAAGAAAAACTCAACTGAAATTTTAAAAAAAGCATCTATCCTGTCAAAGTTATTATAATTAGGGTGGTCCAGTGCCATTTAACCCTTTACAATGGCAACTGAGCATCACAGTGAAACCTATTCATTGGATATGGCAAGTTTACCAGCCAATTTGACTCATGAACTCACTTTGGGCCAGGAAAATCTCATCTGCAACATAAAAAAGGAATCTTGTCACAAAGCTATGGAAATAAGGATGGCAAAATGCTGCACAACCCTCTACAGTGCCTGTTAAGACATCAAAGTTAATTTTAATCATTAAAAATGGGAATATGACAAATTTGCCAGTCCACTTGACCCATGTACCCAAAGTTCAACTGCAATTTAACAAAGGCATCTTTCTTTTCTCAAAACTAGTGCAGCCCAATGCCATCTAACCCTCCCCAGTGGCCATTAAACATCTAATTCCAATTCAATTGAACTCAAATCTTTATTGTCATGTGTACAAGTACCATGTACAATGAAATGCTTGCTTGCATGTGCCCCCGCAGACAGTGAACATAGACAAAAAAACACTCGATAAATAAATTAATATAAATAAGTAAATAAATAAAACCAGAATCCTAGGAATAAATACAGCGGCAGAAGTATATGTGCAGGTAGCAGTGGAGGTGACACAAGGTTACCGATTGTTCATGAGTCTGACTGCATTTGGGTAAAAACTGTTCCTGAACCTGGAGGTGCGCGTCCGAATGGACTTTAGTCGCTTCCCAGATGGGAGGAAGGTGAAAAGTGACAGTGCAGGTTGGCTGGGGTCCTGCCTGATAAGGTTCACTTTCCTGAGACAGCATGTAGTGTGGATGTCATGGATCGCAGGGAGCTGTGTGCCTGTGATCTGCTGTGCTGTATTCACCACATGCTGCAGAGCTCTACAGTCCTGAACTGAGCAGTTGCTGTACCAGGATGTGATGCATCCTGTCAGGATGGATTCCACAGTACACCTGTAGAATCTGCACAGGGTTGTGGGGAACATCCAGGCCTTACTCAGTCTCCTGAGGAAGTAGAGGCGTTGTTGGGCTTTCTTGACTACTGCCGCAGTATGACTTGCCCATTTAAGGTCATCAGTGAGGGTGACTCCGAGGAACCTAAAAGCTGCTGACCTGCTCCACAGCCTCACCACCGATGTAGATGGGGCTATGGTCTGTTGCCTGTTTGCGGAAATCCACAATCATCTTCTTAGTTTTGCTAATGTTGAGGGTGAGGTTGTTGCCCTGACATCATTCTGCCAGGAGTCTGATCTCTTCCCTGTAGGCCATCTCGTCATCCTCGCTGATCAGACCTTATTACAGTGGTATCGTCAGCAAACTTGAGGATGGTGTTAGAGCTGTACTTAGCTACGCAGTCATGGGTGTAGAGAGAGTAAAGCAGGGGGCTCAGCACGCTGCCCTGCGGGGTGCCAGTGTTGATGGTGATGATGGAGTAGATATGAGAATGTGCCAACATTGCCTATCAATTTGACCCATGTACCCAACTCATATATAACAAAAGCATCGGTCTTTTCACAAAGCCATGAAAATGATGGCTGCCCAACATCATCTAACATTTTACTGCACCCATTAAATATAAGAGTACATCTTACTCATTAGATATGACAGTGTGCCAAGTTTGTCACTGAGCTAGGCAAAACTGAACTGCCATTTAACAAAATCACCTGTCTTTCCACAAAACTTTGAAAATTAAGTTGATCCAATTTGATGCAACTCCTTTGTATCTGATCAGGTATAAAATGTGAAAAACTGATTTATTTTTTCAAATAAAGGGCCCATTTTAGTGACACGTTAATATCTTTTTATGCTGCAGAGTATTCTGACTGGCTCTTAATGATGAAAAAGTAACTGCTGTTATTTACACAAGTTGTGTAAATAAGAAACAGGCTGGAAACTAATAACTTCAGGCTCACGTGAAATGGTCACATTCTCCACATATCCCCGTGGGTTTTAACGCCCGACCTCCCAAAGACTCACAGGCGAAGTAAACAGAGGGTCCAATGGCACACCCCCGTGACGGATTAGCATCACAGCCAAGGCTGATTGCCCATGGATGTTCACTAAATGCTGCTAGGGAAAAAACTTTGGTGTCCAAGATCTCCAGTTAAATCATAAAGATGCAACACCAAGGCAGCAACTGAATCGACAACCAAAGCTTTAGCCCGTATACAGTAGTCCCCCGCAAAGTCATGGTTCGCGGCCTCAGTTGTTTGCAGATTTCTTCTTGGATCCTAACTATTACTTGTTAGCGGAAATCGCAAATATCTTCTGCAATTTTTATGGCTTTTTTCATGGCAATACTGTGCTGTAAAGAGAACAGGAAGCAACCGCTGAGGGAAACGTAGTTTGGGATGGTGAAAGTAGCCAATCGAAGAGCGTTATTAATTTCTCCTTGCTGCTGATTGACTGCTGCCACGTGATGCGTCTCCTGGCGAGTGGGTTTACCACCGCTGAGGGAAACGCGGTTTGGGAGGGTGAAAGTAGCCAATCCGAGAGCGTTATTCATTTCTCCTTGCTGATGATTGACTGCTGCTTGTGACGTGTCTCCAGGTAAGTGGGTTTACCACCGCGGTTTGGGATGGTGAAAGTAGCTAATCCGAGAGCGTTATTCATTTCTCCCTGCTGATGACCCACTGCTGCTTTGTGACGCGTCTCCAGCTGAGTGTCCTTGTGTTTTCCATTTTGTTATTTTTAAACACACACAATGTTGTCGAATCGCTGCGTACCTTCTAAGGCTGCTGGAACTGAGCCTAAGCACCAGAAGAAGTTTAAAACACTCCAGGAGAAGGTTGAATTACTGGAATTGCTCCGGGAACTAAAGAAAGTTATGCTGCAGTAGCGCGCCACTATGGCATTAATGAAAGCACCGTATGTTACATAAAGAAGAACGAAGCAGTGATCTGGAGTACCGTATCTGTAAGTTTCTGTGATAGTGCCAAAAAGGTAACGACCATAAGGAATAAAAATATCATCAGAATGGCATCTGCCTTGGCACTGTGGATCACCAACTGAAGGAACAACATCCCCTTGGACGGTAACATCATCTGTGAGAAAGAACGGAAATTGTACCAGCAGTTCGCTACAGGAGACAATGTAGCAACTTCCTATCACAATGTTCCTGAGACCTATAAAGAAAAGCCAGAACGAAACCCCACCAGAAGAAGACCCGTACAAAGATACGACTCCTCCTGAAGCTCCTGAAGAAGAGGCGCCACCCGAGGAGTTTTAAATCCTATGCATCGTAGTGCACAGCTACTTCTCATCATCATCAATATCATTCATCATTGGTGAGTACCTGTACATTTTACTGTATTTTAATTAAATGAAATTATGTATTTACTCTACTTATAACAAAGAAAATGACAGCGCATACCAAAGAAAACGCGCTTGCATGAATTACAGTACATATATCGGTAACATCGGTATTTTACATTCTAGCACCGCGGGAGACATAGCACTACAGTACTGTACAGTAGATGGGTTTACCTTTACATTCTGTTTTTAGGTAATGTATTAAGGTAATTTTTTAGGTAATGTATTAATGTATTAAGCTAAATTTGCAACGAAATTAAAGTGCTTTGGGGGCATACTGTATTTAGGGTTGAAACTATAAAAATAGGCATTTAAAAGGCATTTTTTTAACCACATCCAAAAGTCGCAGTTTTTCACAATTCGCAGGTGCTCTAGGAACGTAACCCCCGCAAATTTTGGGGGTGTACTATTAAGTAGGATCACTGTCAAAAATAACTCCATCTTTCCACCTTTGTGGGACATGCGTAGTAACAAAAACAGATTGTTTCTTCTTCAAAAGAGAATGCCTTATGCGTCTAGTGATGTATTTTTGACAGTTTATTCACGCTTGAGAATTGTACTTGTAATTTTCAGGAGCAAAAGCATAATTTTAGAAGCAAGTATAATTTTCAGAAGCAAGCATAACTTTCAGAAGCACAAGCATAATTGACACATGTGAAATGTAAATTTGACTTAAATTATTAAGAGTTATTTTTGACAGTGATCTTACTCCATACAATCAACTACCATTAAAATTTTTAACAAAATGACCATTATATAAACACTAAGGACAGCAAAATAACACTAGTTTTCCAAAACAAAAGAGCAATTTAAAGAAATGCAAAGGAAAAAAAACCTGAAAAGCACATCTAACTGGCTATGAAACCTGACACTATATACATATATATGTATGAATGGTATACTGTTGGCCTGGGCATAACCAGATACTAGTTGTTATGATCCAGGACCCCAACTTACAGACTAGCCTATGCGGAGTATGAACATTCAGATCACTGAAGATTTAAGTTAAAATCAGTCATAATGGCTCCATTTATTTTAAGATATGGATGTACTGAATGAACCAAACTCTGGTTGAGGCTTTACATAACCAATGCTCTGCCACTAGTCTATTTCTGTTCCTCCAGTACCTCAAAGGCAACTCAGGTAATACATCTTCTATTGCCCTGGTTACTGCATGTATCAGACTGGAATTCAGTTTTGTCAGGGTTTTATTTCCCACTGACATTTTTAAATAATAAAACTGAACTTTTTATTTTTAAAACTGCACCTCTTTATATGTTTTTACAAATAAGTTAGCAATAATGATAATGCAAGGACACTGGTGGAATAAAACATGAAAAATGTGTTTTAAAACAAAATTTAGAAATTATAATACAAAAGCAAGATATTGCTACCTCAAAAATAAGGTAAGTGAGGTAAGTGAGTTGGAGTTGTATGTAGCACAGCATAATTCTGATATTATAGCAATAACGGAAACCTGGCTAGGGGCGGCACGGTGGCGCAGTGGGTAGCGCTGCTGCCTCGCAGTTGGGAGATCTGGGGACCTGGGTTCTCCCAGTGTCTACGTGGGTTTCCTCCGGGCGCTCCGGTTTCCTCCCACAGTCCAAAGATATGCAGGTTAGGTGGATTGGCGATTCTACATTGGCCCTAGTGTGTGCTTGGTGTGTGGGTGTGTTTGTGTGTGTCCTGCGGTGGGTTGGCACCCTGCCCAGGATTGGTTCCCTGCCTTGTGCCCTGTGTTGGCTGGGATTGGCTCCAGCAGACCCCCGTGACCCTGTGTTCGGATTCAGCGGGTTGGAAAATGGATGGATGGATGGAAACCTGGCTAAATAACAAAGATGGGGATGACTAACAGAGGGATACAAATTTTTTAGGAAGGATAGACAGAACAGAAAAGGAGATGGGGTTGCTATTTATGCCAAACAGAATTTAAATGTAAGTCCTCTTCAGTTGGATGATGAGCCCCATCTTAGTGAGGACATGTGGCTTTGCCTAGAAAATATTAGGGAAAGAGGTCTTATTTTAGGAGTGTATTATAGACCACCCAATTCAGACACTAATTCCAACACACATCTATTTAGCAATATCAAAAAAGCAAGTTTACAGGGAGATATTACAGTCATGATGGACTTTAATTATCCAAATATTAACTGAGATAACCTTGTAGATGGAGGAGCAGGAGTTTTTAGAAACTCCTAAAAAAACAGTGACTGATTTTTAACACAGCATGTTAAGCACCAACAAGGGGTGAAGCCTGTCTGGATTTAGTATTTTGTAATAATCAAGATAGAATTGAGTTTGTAGAGGTGATTGAACCACTAGGGTCAAGTGACCATAATATAATACAATTCTCAGTATTTTCTAAGAGTGCAGATGCAAAGACTAAAATTGTTAAGCTGAACTTTGGTAGGGCAAATTTTGACCAGATGCGACAATGTCTAAGTAGGATACACTGGGATAAGCTTTTAAGTGTGGAGACAGTCGAGGAGCATTGGAACAGGTTTAAAAATGTTTTACATGTAATGCAGGACAGATACATACCTAACTTTGGAATTAATAGGAAATTTTAAAAAACTCCACAGTGGATTAATAAAGATTTTTTAAAAAGTTGCAAAGGAAAGAAACTGCTTTATAAAGGCATATAAGACTAATGACTGCAAAGTGAATCGTAGAGTGTATGAGAACATGAGGGCAACCATTAAGAAGGATATCATGGAGGCTAAAAGACAGTTGGAGAGGAATATAGCAGATAAGACAAAAGAAGACCCTAAGAGATTCTTTCAGTATTTTAGTAGTAAAAGAACAGTCAAGGAGGAGGTCAAGTGCACCAGAAATAGTAAAGGGGATTTAAAAGATACAGACAATGAAATAGCGGATGGCCTAAACTTACATTTTTTCTGAGGTGTGAGCAATTGAGCAAGTGGATAACCTCCCAGAGGTAAACATGACTACTAAGGAGGTACTGAGGGATTTAGAAATTGTAGAGGGTGAAGTGCTGCTCAGATTAAATAAACTGAAATTAAAACAAATCATGAGGACCAGATAATATTCATCCTCGAGTTCTTAAGGAGGCTAGTGAGTACATATATAAACCCTTGACACATATTTTTTAGGTAGTCACTGTGCACTGGAGAGAATCCGAAGGACTAGAAAATGGCAAATATCATTATATAAAAAGGGTGACAGGGCAGATACAAGCAACTATAGGCCAGTAAGCTTAACATGCATCACAGGAAAATTAATGGAAGGAATTATTAGGGATAAGATTGAGCTACACCTGGCAAGGACAGGAGTTATTAGGAACAGTCAGCATGGGTTCAGAAGAGGGAGGTCATGTTTTACTAACATGCTGGAATTCTATAAGGAGACAACAAAAGGATACAATCAAAGTGGAGCATATGATATTATTTATCTTGACTTTCAGAAAGCATTTGATAAGGTGCCACATGAGAGGTTGGGCATCAAATTAAAAGAAGTGGGAGTTCAGGGTGATGTTTTTAGATGGGTGCAGAATTAGCTCAGCCACAGGAAGCTGAGGGTGATGGTGCGAGGAACCAGGGCTGTGGAGTTGGTAGATAAATCCTTCGACTCCGACTCCTTAGTTTCCGGTACTTCTGACTCCAACTCCTCTGTATTTAATATGATAATGTATTTTCCATGTTGATTGAAGGAAGGCAACATACACGTCATTTAACCACAGAACTACTGGCTAGGAAGCTGACTCTCTACCATATTGGCCAGTTTAAAAAAGACAAGAACCCCTGAACACACATCAGGCCATAGCACACACCTCCACCTACATCACTACACTTGTTTACACTCATATTAACTTGTTAAACACATCTGAAATAAAATGAAAACACTTTTTGTAATGTTCCATAATCCAGATTACAATATGTGAATGTCAGGTTGTATAAATAGCTCAGCTGAACTTCGCACTAGTAGTAACACAACTATGCAATGGGCTTTATTCTTACATAAGAGAATTACTTAATTATGACTATTGTTTGTGAAATGGGACATTTGAACTTGCTGAATTTTTTTTTTTTCCAATTCAATTTAAATTTATTAGGAGTCGGTACATTTTTGCTGACTCTGACTCCGACTCCAGATACCCAAAATTGTTTCTGACTCTGAATCCACAGCCTTGCAAGGAACCTTTTCACAATTGGCTGATGTTAAGAGTGGTGTTCAACAGGGGTCAGTGCTAGGGCCGCTGTTATTTTTAATATATAAATAATTTAGATAGGAATATAAGTAACAAGCTGGTTAAGACTGCAGATGATACCAAGATAGGTGGAGGAGCAGATAATTTGTGGCAGGGAAAATTTAATGTCAGTAAATGCAAAAGTATTACACATAGGAAGTAAAAATTTTAGGTTTGAATATATAATGGGCGGTCGGAAAATCTAGAGTACACCTTATGAGAACGACTTAGGAGTCATGGTGGACTCTAAGCTATCGACTTCCCGACAGTGTTCAGAAGCCATTAAAAAGGCTAACAGAATGTTAGGTTATATAGCATGGTGTGCGGAGTACAAGTCCAAGGAGGTTATGCTCAACCTTTATAATGCACTGGTGAGGCCTCATCTGGAGTACTGTGTGCAGTTTTGGTCTACAGGCTACAAAAAAGGACATAGCAGCCCTAGAAAAGGTCCAGAGAAGAGCGACTAGGTTGATTCCAGGGCTACAAGGGTTGAATTATGAGGAAAGATTAAAAGAGCTCAGCCAATACAGTTTAAGAAAAAGAAGATTAAGAGGTGACATAATTAAAGTGTTTAAAATTATGAAGGGAATTAGAACAGTGGATCGAGGCAGTTATTTTAAAATGAGTTCATCAAGAACACGGGGACATTGTTGGAAACTTGTTAAGGGTAAATTTCACACAAACATTAGGAAGTTTTTCTTTACACAAAGAACGATAGACACTTGGAATAAGCTACCAAGTAGTGTGGTAGACAGTAAGACTTTAGGGACTTTCAAAACTCGACTTGAACTTTTTTTTTGGAAGAAATAAGTGGATAGGACTGGCGAGCTTTGTTGGTCTGAATGGCCTGTTCTCATCTAGAGTGTTCTAAAATAACTCTTAGACAAGCAGAAATAGACCATGACTGCAAATTATTATAGTCTACTATATTAAAATGTTGCAAATGCTTAACATAAAACTCAAATTGATAATAAAGTAATCTAATATTTTTTTAAACCAATAGACTAGGTCTAAAATCAAAACACATTTTTATCCTCACTTTTATCAACTATTTGATGGTCTTGTAAATGTTCAATTGATTGTTTCCTTCAAAAGAACTAAATTTAGTCTGTAGATATGATATTGAAACCACAGACTATGACATTCAAATTTGTGTCTTAGTTCACTCAAACCCCTAATACAAAGTGTGAAAACTCACCCAAAATTAAAAATTTCATTTGGGTTGACTAAATTTACTTCACAATTTCAGGCAGCGCAGACTGAATACATAAAAAACAACCAGTAGAAGGAACATAGTGGCATTTGCCAGAAAAATATCTAAAAAACTAAAAACATGAATAGGATCAAACCCGGGAACGTCCCTAAGGTAACAGAAATCAGACATACAAGTTTAATATGTGAACTAAGATATAGTTGAAGGAATGCATTATGCAAAGTCGAACTAATAGGTTATCCCAAGGGGTGTGAATTCCCAGGGACTCAATGATACAATATCACATATAAGGATATAGTGCAAAACTTTAAAAAAAAAAAAAGTATTATGATTTGGTTCTACAGAAAACTTCAGTTTATTACAGTGTGTTCTGGTTTTATTTTGACTGCATTTTAAAACTGAAATTGTATGCCTATGGACAAAAATGTGCCAGTATAGTATAATGCATTCGTTTATAAAGACCTCGCTCAACATGAATGTATACATATGGCATGATGAAAACCAACAAATGCAAACCAAGCAGTAGTAAGCTAGCATATAATCAGATCCTTCATACTGTACATTCTCATATGGAGGTAATGGACATATTTACTTACAAAACCAGTAAAGCTCTCACGTGAAGGAACAGAAGATTTTCTTTTTACTTACTTTTCCTTCACAGGCAACATTTGAGTTTTGCTTGATAGCACACACTAGAGACCACAATTGACATATGTGGTGCCACATGTACTAGTAAAACTGTTGTGTTAAGTAGTAGATTTCCATGACAATTAGCTTACTGTGATACTACTCATTCCCCATTTTATTAAATAAACAAAAATAATAAATACATTTTGCTTATGAAGCTTCATCACAGTTCACAACAGATTTACAAGGTTACATGTGAACAATGCAGCTGAAAATGGCAAAAAGAAAAAAAAAGAAAGTGGGGAATTCGTAGTCTTGTCATATGAAATGGGGAGACACATTCCAATTTCGCTAGTTTTCCAGAATGCTGTATCTTCATCTGCCAAGATTTATAATGTTAATGCTGAATTACAAACCTTTTCTTCTACATAAAATTAAAGAAAACAAAATGAAGTAAACTCCTAACTTAAACATGAACAGTGTATAAAAATTTGCTGTGCTAACATCAGCGGTGCCCAACTAGTGGGTTGTAGAACTCATGACCAAACTGTAAATTTGTAAAGACACGTAAAACTTTAACCCCTCCTTTAACCGCCACCTTATCATGGTGGAGGGGTTTGCGTGTCCCAATGATCCTAGGAGCTCTGTTGTCCGGGGCTTTATGCCCCTGGTAGGGCCACCCAAGGCAAACTGGTCCTAGGTGAGGGATGAGACAAAGAGTGGTTAAACAAACCTCCTATGATGGAAAACAATTTTGGACGGCGTTTTCCCTTGCCCGGACGCGGATCACCGGGACCCCACTCTGGAGCCAGGCCTGGAGGTGGGGCTCGATGGCGAGCGCCTGGTGGCTGGGCCTGCACCCATGGGGCTCGGCCGGGCACAGCCCGAAGAGGCAACGTGGGTCCCCCTTCCCATGGGCTCACCACCTATGGGAGGGGCCAAGGAGGTCGGGTGCAGTGTGAGTTGGGTGGTGGCCGAAGGCGGGGACCTTGGCGGTCTGATCCTCGGCTACAGAAGCTGGCTCTTGGGACGTGGAATGTCACCTCTCTGAAGGGGAAGGAGCCTGAGCTAGTGCGCGAAGTTGAGAGGTTCCGGCTAGATATAGTCGGACTCACCTCGACGCACAGCTTGGACTCTGGAACCAATCTCCTTGAGAGGGGCTGGACTCTGTACCACTCTGGAGTTGCCCCCGGTGAGAGGCGCCAAGCGGGTGTGGGTATACTTATTGCCCCCCGACTTGGAGCCTGTACATTGAGGTTTACCCCGGTGGACGAGAAGGTAGCCTCCCTTCGCCTTCGGGTGGGGGGGACGGGTCCTAACTGTTGTTTGTGCGTATGCACCGAACAGCAGTTCGGAGTACCCACCCTTTTTGGAGTCCCTGGAGGGGGTGCTAGAGGGCATACCTTCTGGGGACTCCCTCGTTCTGCTGGGAGACTTCAATGCTCACGTGGGCAATGACAGTGAGACCTGGAAAGGCGTGATTGGGAGGAATGGCCCCCCCCGATCTGAACCCGAGCGGTATTTTGTTATTGGACTTCTGTGCTCGTCACGGATTGTCCATAACGAACACCATGTTCAAGCATAGGGGTGTTCATATGTGCACTTGGCACCAGGACACCCTAGGCCTCAGTTCGATGATCGACTTTGTGGTCGTGTCGTCGGACTTGCGGCCACATGTCTTGGACACTCGGGTGAAGAGAGGGGCGGAGCTGTCAACTGATCACCACCTGGTGGTGAGTTGGCTTCGATGGTGGGGGAGGATGCCGGTCAGGCGTGGTAGGCCCAAACGTGTTGTGAGGGTCTGCTGGGAACGTCTGGCAGAGCCCCCTGTCAGAAGTAGCTTCAACTCCCACCTCCGGCAGAACTTCGACCACATCCCGAGGGAGGTGGGGGACATTGAGTCCGAATGGGCCATGTTCCGTGCCTCTATTGTTGAGGCAGCTGACCGGAGCTGTGGCCGTAAGGTGGTCGGTGCCTGTCGTGGCGGCAATCCCCGAACCCGTTGGTGGACACCGACGGTGAAGGATGCCGTCAAGCTGAAGAAGGAGTCCTACCGGTCCCTTTTGTCCTGTGGGACCCTGGAGGCAGCTGATAGGTACCGGCAGGCCAAGCGGAATGCGGCTTTGGTGGTTGCTGAGGCAAAAACTCGGGCGTGGGAGGAGTTTGGGGAGGCCATGGAGAACGACTTTCGGACGGCTTCGAGGAGATTCTGGTCCACCATCCGGCGTCTCAGGAAGGGGAAGCAGTGCAGTGTCAACACTGTATATGGTGGGGATGGTGTGCTGCTGACCTTGACTCGGGACGTTGTGGGTCGGTGGGGGGAGTACTTCGAAGACCTCCTCAATCTCATTAACATGCCTTCCAATGAGGAAGCAGAGCCTGGGGACTCAGAGGTGGGCTCCCCCATCTCTGGGACTGAGGTCACCGAGGTGGTCAAAAAACTCCTTGGTGGCAGGGCCCCGGGGGTGGATGAGATACGCCCGGAGTTCCTCAAGGCTCTGGATGTTGTAGGACTGTCTTGGTTGACACGCCTCTGCAACATCGCATGGACATCAGGGACAGTGCCTCTGGATTGGCAGACCGGGGTGGTGGTCCCCCTCTTTAAGAAAGGGGATCGGAGGGTGTGTTCCAACTACAGAGGGATCACACTCCTCAGCCTCCCTGGAAAAGTTTATTCAGGGGTCCTGGAGAGGAGGGTCCGTCGGATAGTCGAGCCTCGGATTCAGGAGGAACAGTGTGGTTTTCGTCCTGGTCGTGGAACAGTGGACCAGCTCTATACCCTTAGCAGGGTCCTGGAGGGTGCATGGGAGTTTGCCCAACCAGTCTACATGTGTTTTGTGGACTTGGAAAAGGCATTCGACCGTGTCCCTCGGGGAATCCTGTGGGGGGTACTCCGAGAGTATGGGGTACCGGCCCCCTTGATAAGGGCTGTTCGGTCCCTGTACGATCGTTGCCAGAGCCTGGTCTGCATTGCCGGCAGTAAGTCAAACCCGTTTCCAGTGACAGTTGGACTCCGCCAGGGCTGCCCTTTGTCACCAATTCTGTTCATAACTTTTATGGACAGAATTTCTAGGCGCAGCCAGGGCGTTGAGGGGGTCCGGTTTGGTGGGCTCAGGATTGGGTCATTGCTTTTTGCAGATGATGTTGTCCTGTTTGCTTCATCAGGCCATGATCTTCAGCTCTCTCTGGATCGGTTCGCAGCCGAGTGTGAAGCGGCTGGGATGAGAATCAGCACCTCCAAATCAGAGACCATGGTCCTCAGCCAGAAAAGGGTGGAGTGCCCTCTCAGGGTTGGTAGCGAGATCCTGCCCCAAGTGGAGGAGTTCAAGTATCTCGGGGTCTTGTTCACGAGTGAGGGAAGAATGGAGCGTGAGATCGACAGGCGGATCGGTGCAGCATCTGCAGTAATGCGGGCGCTGCATCGGTCTGTCGTGGTGAAAAAGGAGCTGAGCCGCAAGGCGAAGCTCTCAATTTACCAGTCGATCTATGTTCCTACCCTCCCCTATGGTCATGAACTATGGGTAGTGACCGAAAGAACGAGATCGCGAATACAAGCGGCTGAAATGAGTTTCCTCCGCAGGGTGTCTGGGCTTTCCCTTAAAGATAGGGTGAGAAGCTCAGTCATCCGGGAGGGGCTCAGAGTAGAGCCGCTGCTCCTCCGCATCGAGAGGAGTCAGATGAGGTGGCTCGGGCATCTGATCAGGATGCCTCCTGGACGCCTCCCTGGTGAGGTGTTCCGGGCACGTCTAACCAGGAGGAGGCCCCGGGGAAGACCCAGGACACGTTGGAGGGACTATGTCTCTCGACTGGCCTGGGAACGCCTTGGGATTCTCCCGGAAGAGCTAGAAGAAGTGGCCGGGGAGAGGGAAGTCTGGGCATCTCTGCTCAAGCTGCTGCCCCCGCGACCCGACCTCGGATAAGCGGGAGACAATGGATGGATGGATGGACATAAAACTTTAGTAATTTCATCTCACTTTAGCTGGAAGAATTAACACTGTCAAGACAAAAATCCTTCCTAAGCTTCTTTTTTATTTCAAAGCATTCCAATATACATCAATAAATAATTTTTTAAGAAGTTAGATTCAATCATAACCTCATTTATTTGGAATTCAAAACATCCACGTATCCAAAGGGCGACCCTACAAACACCTAAGGCAGAAAGTGGCATGGCTCTACCTAACTTTCAGTTTTATTACTGGGTGGCAAATAAACAAGCTATAAAAACCTGGACATTGACACAAATAGATGAAAATGCACAGGCTTGGTCTGCAATAGAAATAAAATCCTGCAGTACTTTATATTCCTTGCTTTGTACCACAATAAATACAAGTTAATGCAAATATACTAACAACCCAGTTGTGCTTCATTCTCTCAGAATATGGAACCAATATAGGAAGTACTTCAAGACAGAAGCTTTTATCTGTGGCACCTCTGCACAATAACCACCTTTTTCCGCCCTCTCAAACGTACACAATTTTTAATGTCTGGAAAATATTCAGGATGAAATCACTTAAAGATCTGTACACAGACGATGTCTTTGAATCCTACAAACAATTACACTCCAAATTTAACTTTCCAGTAACACATTTGTTTCACTACCTCCAAATTAGAAACTTTGCTAAACAAAATCTGCCCAATTTCCTCTCACCTACCTCTATTCTGGAAAAAAATATTGATCAGTCTTGAGGACTCAGACAGCATTTCTGTAATATATAAAAACTATTGCTGGGCCATGATTAAAATTTTTAATTGCAATTAATCGCACAATTGCCTGAGATTAATCGTAGACAATCACAACAATCACATTGTTATGTGCAAAATTCAATCATGAACTCAAAAGTAGTGTATTGCATGTATTTGGTTTGCAAACACTTTAAATAAGGTGCTTTTTAAAAGTAGTATTCCCTTTACATAGTAGTAGTTAAAATATTTCTTGTAAATCTCAACTTAAACATTAATGTAATCAAATCAAATATAAAATCAAAGCTATTTGCCAATGCCAGGACATTAACATTTTATCTAGTTTGTTATAGAAAAACAAGTTACTCTCAGAGTCCAGAGCCACGATCATATTATAACAGGCACCCTCCGAGCAACAGCAACTTAACATTTCTAAATCTGTTTTCTTTTTTATCTGAACAGATACCAGCAGAAACATTTTCTTTTATCAGGAAGCAGCATAAACAGTCTATGTTCAGTAGCAACTTTTGGAGGCTAAAATTTTTTCCAAAAAAACTCAGTTTTCTGAAAAGTGCACAAAGCAATGGTTTCACACATAAGTCAACATAAAACGTCTGTTTGCACAGTGGGCTGGCTGCCTGGCCGTCTTTGTGATACAGGTGTGCGCAACTGGCAGTTGCAATGAGACACAACATGGTTTGTACCTCCTGCCATTTTAAGTGTCTGTCCTCCCAGGCAAACTCAACATTCAGAAAATGAGTGGAAAGTAGCCATGCACAGAATTCACTTGAGCGCCATATGTGCAAATCATACAATTATTCAACTTAAAATCATCTATCGAGCACATCTGTCTCGTTTAAAAATTGTCCAAAATGTTTCCAGGGCAAGATCCAAGTTGTGAACGTTGCAATCAAGTTCCAGCCTCATTGGGCCATATGTTTTGGGCATGCACCAAATTAACATCATTTTGGACCAAAATCTACATGCCTTTCAAACAACCTTGGAGTCACAATCTCTCCTGATCCACTAACAGCTGTGTTTGGTGTACTTCCAGATGGGTTTAAAGTGCAGAAGGACACTTAAACTGTAATTGCCTTTACTTCACTATTGGCACGTAGACTTGCTCAACGGGAAGAATCCTAACTCACCTCTTTTAAGTCAGTGGGTAACTGTTATATATTATTTGAAATTGGAAAAAAATCAAATTCTCACTTAGAGGATCTATGCAAAACATTTTTAAAACCTGTCAGGATGTAATCAATAACAGTTTAGAATAAGAATTTAAACTGAGGAAGCGGATTCTCTTCACTTTTTTATACTATTTATTTATTTTATTTATTCATTTACTTATTTTTCCTACTACAGGTAAAATTCCATTACAATGAATATCTTTACAACAAAATTATCATTACAACGAAGCATGTTTATGGTCCCAACAGATTCCCCATATGACATGAGTCTATAGAAATCTCTTTACTACGAAGTACATTCAGCAGATACTTTCATTACAACGAAGTGCACAAAAGACCTTAAAATGCCTGAATGAATCATCCACAGAGCACTTAGTTCTGTGGCCGCAGCTCAATTGTGCACAATGATCTCCAAACGCTAATTTTTTTTTTCTTTCTTCGAACTTTCCTCATACTGTTTTGTTTGTTTTTTTTTGCCTTTTTTGTTTCCTGCGGTTTTCAGTGATACCTTTTGCTTATTGCTCATCAACATTTGAAAAACATCCACTGGAATTTAACTCATTGCCACCCTCCTATAGGAACGGCAGACACGAAAAAACGATTCCAGTTCATATTAGAGAAAAAAAAACTTAAATTTTTTGCATCTCTCGATTGCGGCAAAAAGAAAAAAAGACGTTGCCAGTGAATTCGGAATTTCGCCATCGACACTGTCAACTTTCTTGAAAGAGAGCAAAAAAAGAAGAAAAATACCAGGTTGCAATGTATGTGTACTGCTGCATTTGAAGACGTCGAGAAAGCCGTTTTTATGTGGTTCAGTGCATGCTCATTCAAGAAACATTTCTATTAATGCGGCACTCATTCAAGAAAATGTGAGGTTTGGGACTCTCTTGGGACCTCCCACAACTAGACAGCAAGCCGAAGAGCGTCCAAAAGTGCGAACTCCATGTCTGTACGGGGCAATAGCAGGCTCACAGATATGCTGTGTCTCTCTGCCAAAGTAAACAGAAAAGATCTCAATGGGTGATGCAAGGTTAGGAGCACGTAAATTGTAAATGCAGATAACAGGATTACTTGATCACTGACCTGCACAACCCTGCCTAACTGCTGTGTCTGTGTATAGCAGAGTGGCAGATCCTGCTATAATAAATAACTGTGCCGTTTTTGTTTCAAGCTGAATAAAGCTGGTTTTGCTAAAGTACGAAGACTCTGTCTCTTGTTTTGGGGTGTAAGACAGGGACTTAAAGCGTGACCCCGATCTTTTATGATTTGCTTCTGTGGCGCTTCACTGCAGCGCTGTGAGCCTCCTATTGCCCTGCCCCAGCAACGGACAACCAATCTTCCACAGATGCTGGAATCGTGCTTCAGGACGTACTTCAGCGTGTCCTCCCCGTTGGGTAGGGAGTGGGGGGGGGGGGGTCTCAAAAGAGTTCAGAAACCTCACAATATGAAGGAAAAAAAAGGATGATTCGACTTCTGATTGATAACTGTGCTGCCCACAACATGCTTCCACATTTAGATAATATTCGCGTTGAATTCCTCCCACCCAATTGCACGGTAGCGCTTCAGCCATTGGGTTTGGGCATCAGTCGCACACTGAAAGTGTATTATCACAAGGAAATGCTGAGAAAAATTCTCATCAGCATAACTTGTAGGCAAGAGGAGATTAAAATTAACACGAAAGAAGCTATTGAAATGATTGCAAATGCCTGGACGCAAGTTTAAGAAAGCACTATTGCAACAAATATAGAATCTCATTACAACAAAATTTTCTTTACAACGAAATATTTTTTAGGTCTCTGGGAGTTCGTTGTAATGGAATTTTACCTGTATTAAAGTTTTACTCTTTTGGCCTAGCTCTCGTTCTCATGGGTGCAGGTTGATGGATTCAAACCTACAGTCATATGAAAAAGTTTGGGAACACCCTCAGCATGCATAATAAATTTACTTTCAACAAAAAAGATAACAGTGGTATGTCTTTAATTTCCTAGGAATATCTGAGTACTGGGGTGTATTCTGAACAAAGATTTTTAGTAAAGCGGTATTTAGTTGTATGAAATTAAATCAAATGTGAAGAACTGGCTCTGCAAAAATTTGGGTCCCCTTGTAATTTTGCTGATTTGAATGCATGTAACTGCTCAATACTGATTACTTGCAACACCAAATTGGTTGGAGTAGCTCGATAAGCCTTGAACTTCATAGACAGGTGTGTCCAATCATGAGAAAAGGTATTTAAGGTGGTCAATTGCAAGTTGTGCTTCCCTTTGACTCTCCTCTGAAGAGTGACAGCATGGGATCCTTAAAGCAACTCTCAAAAGATCTGAAAACAAAGATTGTTCAGTATCATGGTTTAGGGGAAGGCTACAAAAAGCTATCTCAGAGGTTTAATCTGTCAGTTTCAACTGTAAGGAATGTAATCAGGAAATGGAAGGCCACAGGCACAGCTGCTGTTAAACCCAGGTCTGGAAGGCCAAGAAAAATACAAGAGCAGCATATGCACAGGATTGTGAGAATGGTTACAGACAACCCACAGATCACCTCCAAAGACCTGCAAGAACATCTTGCTGCAGATGGTGTATCTGTACATCATTCTACAATTCAGCGCAATTTGCACAAAGAACATCTGTATGGCAGGGTGATGAGAAAGAAGCCCTTTCTGCACTCACACCACAAACAGAGTCTTGTTGTATGGAAATGCTCATTTAGACAAACCACATACATTTTGGAACAAAGTGCTTTGGACTGATGAGACAACAATTGAGTTATTTGGTCATAACAAAAAGCGCTTTGCATGGCGGAAGAACAACACCGCATTCCAAGAAAAACACCTGCTACCTACTATCAAATTTGGTGGAGGTTCCATCATGCTGTGGGGCTGTGTGGCTAGTTCAGGGACTGGGGCCCTTGAAAAAGTCGAGGGTCAGATGAATTCAACCCAGTATCAACACATTCTTCAGGATAATGTTCAAGCATCAGTCACAAATTTGAAGTTGCGCAGGGGTTGGATATTCCAACAAGACAATGACCCAAAACACAGTTCGAAATATACAAAGGCGTTCATGCAGAGGGAGAAGTACAATGTTCTGGAATGGCCGTCACAGTCCCCTGACTTGAATATCATCGAAAATCTATGGGATGATTTGAAGTAGGCTGTCCATGCTCGGCAGCCATCAAATTGAACTAAACTGGAGAGATTTTGTATGGAAGAATGGTCAAAAATACCTCCATCCAGAATACAGACACTCATCAAAGGCTATAGGAGGCGTATATAGAGGCTGTTATATTTGAAAAAGGAGGCTCAACTAAGGATTGATGTAATATCACTGTTGGGGTGCCCAAATTTATGCACCTGTCTAATTTTTTTATGATGCATATTGCATATTTTCTGTTAATCCAAGTAGTACTAGGGTGTTGTACCGTGTTAGCCATTATGAATGTAGAGAAAAGCCAAGCAAAATGACACCTTTTATTGGCTAACTAGAAAGATTACAATATGCAAGCTTTCGAGGCAACTCAGGCCCCTTCTTCAGGCAAGATGTAATCCGAAGAAGGGGCCTGAGTTGCCTCGAAAGCTTGCATATTGTAATCTTTCTAGTTAGCCAATAAAAGGTGTCATTTTGCTTGGCTTTTCTCTGTTAATCCAATAAACTTAATGTCACTGATGAAATACTACTGTTTCCATAAGGCATGTCATATATTAAAAGGAAGTTGTTACTTTGAAAGCTCTGCCAATGCTAAACAAAAATCCAAAGAATTAAGAGGGGTTCCCAAACTTTTTCATATGACTGTAGTTTTGTAAAATTTGACTTGTTTGTATGGAATGTTATTTGATTTTAATAAATTCAATAAAATGTTAAAAAAAAAAAAAAAAAAAAAAAAAAAAAACTTTAGTCAGTCAGTTTGGTATTTTAAGGCATCCACAGTTTGAAAATGTGAAAAAAAATAAACCAATTCAAAATAATCATACAGGGAAAGTGCTTCTATGTAATGGCTGCTTATTTCAAAGTATACTAGTCACTGAGATGAACAACTGAAAGTAGGGCTGGTAAATAATACAGTAAAGATAACTATCAAACATTTTAAACTTATTAGTAACAATAACTGTGTTATTTCTCTTTTCTTTTGGATAAATTCTTTTTGGTATAAAGGGCTGTCAGAGACGCAACTTTTTTTTTTTCTTTTTAAAACCCACTGCTGCCTGTGCTGTAAAGGTTTTATCCCACTTTAGCTTAAACACTTCGGTCTTATACACAGCACCAAAATTATATCTTGCCCTGTGAAGTACAGTCAACCCTTCACTTTCACAGGGAAATTGTTGCCAGAAAATGTAAAAGTTAATACATTGAACCTACAGGAAATTTGGGGTTTGGTTCCCGAGACCACCAAAAACGAATCTTTCTCTAGAAGCTGCTCAAAATATATTTTTATGAAATCTTCATAACAAAAGATTTCTGATACTATGAATTTTCATAACACAGTAACCAGGAAGTAATACATAAAATACAGTACACAAAATTAAATTAGTAAAATGCAAAATATTTTTTTCTTGCATGTCATTTCCTAGAATTCTGTGACTTTTTGTACTTGTGCTACATTCCATTTACCTCCGAAGTCGGATGTAAGAGCTGGGAATGATGTCACACCTGAGTGGACAGTGTTCCAGTAAAACATTCAGAATACCAATATGGATGCCTCCAGCAAAACCTTGGGTGTGCTTGCTTTTCAAAATAATTACCAGATGATAACAATACATTACGTGGTTTTTTTTTTTTTTTTTTTTGCACCCAAACACCGCAGCAACATATCTAAAGATAGAAGTTGGACTGTATTGTGTATATGACTGATTTAATGAGAAATAGACTTTAGTGCTAATAAACAGTATAATATACAGCTTTCAGAAGACTTTGTGGAGTAACTCATCGTAATTTTGGATTAATGTCATTATCTGAAGTTGGACATACTCAGAAATGACAAACCAGGCCTAAATTTCTTAGCAGGAACTTTGACTTGTGGGAGTGTTCTAGATGAAAATTCCAATAGGAACTTCTGACTTCTCAGTTCAAATGGAACACAGCATAACATCTCAAAAAAAAAAAAAAAAAACCCTCAATTTCTGCCCTAAGAAGATGCCAAGACTGTTGAGGCCTCAACATCACCTCCGACACTCTGTCATTCATGGCTGGCAGATGGCATTGGGAGTTCATGAATGATGCTCCGACTTGAAAAAAATCTGTCAGTGACGTCTACTTTGTGCGCCACTTGAGATCCTTAAGGCAGAGCAGGGGCAAGCTGACATTTAACCTCGAGGCTGCAATCAATGACAAGACTGGCAGCCTCAAGGTCTATAGTCAGCTGGTTACAGTGGACAGGGGTTAGTGACATTCTGGCACAAAGTTTATCTAACATATTTATTTTCTCGCTAAGCCACATCAGCAATTTTTCAATTTTGGGCCTAGAGCTTTACACTAGGCTTTAGGGGCATAAATGCAACACAAAACTAAATTTATTTAAGCAAACTAATAAAAATATGCAACAAATATATGGAGAACTCTTTAATCTACAATGGTAAGATGGACAAGGCCAGTGAAGCACCTAGTAGGATGCTAACTGCTACCCAAATTTGCACATATGGTGTCTCTCTTTTTCCCTAAGTAAGCGAATGTGCATGGTTGCCAACACAATAGTAAAAATGGGATTACTAATAAAACCGTGCAAAACTTAAATGCTCCAATGTAGAGGATTGACTATATTATGAAGAATTGAGCAGTTAGAATACCTACTTGTAAAATCAATCAAATGCTTTGCAAATTAAGTAAAACACCTAGTTAGAATCAATAATCGCATGGATAATATAAATTTATTTTTGCGATAATATAAACTTATTTTTTAGTCACTTGACTTTTTTGTGTTATTGTAAGTATTGCCTTAGACTACTCTTTTACGGCACCACACAAATGACATTGCTTACTTACTAGCAGCTTGTTGTATGCAAAAACTTAAACAGGTACAGCAACTAAACAGCAACTGGTTTCTTCTCGTTAATAACCATTGAAAATGACTAGCATACAACAAATTTAACTTCATTTAATGTAGTTTTAAAAGTGATTTTAAGACCCTTTATAATGTTAAGAACAGTTTTCTTAGTTGATTTTGGCATCACAAACGTCTCACTACTCCAAGTACTTGTTAACTATTTTTACTTAGATCACCCTCTCATTCTTTCTCAGAGTGACTCTTCTGGACAAATGATGCCATTGCATTGAAGCTACCAGATTTCCTTCATATAATGTTTTCAGGATATGTGGCGATATTGTATCCTGCTACAATTCTCATAATAAAATTATTTGGCACTTTATATGACACCATAATAAACCTAAAAGAAGCCAAAATGTTTATTAAAATTCTATTCAAACCTAAATCTGAACATGAGGAAATTAATATATTAATTATTGATAAATATTTATATCAAATGATATGGAAAAATAAATTGGACATGTCAGATTGATCTAAGTAAAAGTGAGAAGTATCTTTTGGAAAATTACAGAAAGGAAGTTCTATTTAAAACTTCAATTTTTCTGTGTAAGTAAATATTCTAAAATTAATGCAGATTGATTTGTATATCCAGTCAGTTGAGAAATACTAAGTCTTAACTAAAAGTGAGATTTCTAAGGATTTTTAAACATAATGTCACTTGTATGTAATTCAAGAAAAAAGAAAAAGTAAAACCACCCACATAAGGAAGCAGTGGTCTTTCAAATATCCTAAATTGATTTGGAATTTCGATAGGACATTTTTTTGCAGAACCAGCACCAAGCCTTTTTTTTTTTTGATATGCATAACCCATTCATAAGATAAGTGGTTTACTTATCATTTCTAAAAGATATGTTAAACAGAAAATAATATATACAGGTTCATCAAACATGCATTTCGAAAGCAGGATGTTAAAGGATGTAAATGTGTCATATCCTCTCCTTAGAAATTTTAGCACTGCTATTAAAGAAAGCATAAATGATGAAACAACATCAACCAACACTTCAGTTTGCACAAGTATTAGAATCTCCAAAAGGGGGAAAAAAAAACTAAGCAAAAATTGGAAGCAAGAAAGATGAAAACTAGAAATTTAAGTGTTTACCACTTGCTTAAATTAATTGCTCACTTTAAAAGGTAAACACAATGACACCTATGCAAACTTAATTTCAAAGAAAGTGGAAGAACAAGTCATAAAAACAAATTAAAAGCAATACAAAAGAAAAATCAAAGCTTACAAATATGTAGCGGTAGCACAGTAATTAGCACTGCTACACCACAGTATCCATTTTTCTAGTGCAAATTCCACACTCTTATCATTTTTTGTATGAAATCTGCATGTTGTCCTCATGTCCAAGTTTTCCCTACATTCCCCTTGACTTGTCTGTGTGTTATGTTCACTCACTGTCCTAATCTGGCCCAGTGTTGAATAGGTATATCAATGGGTATTAGTGGGCCTGCAATAGACAGTCCACATTTGGTTCATATGCCTGTTGCTCCCAGGACAGGCTCCAACTCCCTGTACCATGGCTGGATATTAAGCAGGTTTGAGAAAGTTGTGTTGTATGAAAAATATATGTAAAAACAGGTTGAAGCAGCCATATAAAATGCATTATTTCAAAAAATGATAACCATCATCATCCTCCCACAATGGATTTATTATTGATTATTGTATCAGGCTAAATTAGCTGTTGTGTTCTTTGGTTTCTGGCCTAATGCCACAGCCTTATACATTCTTTTGAAATCATAACACCACCAGACAGTCTTGCCCTGATCTTCAGTAACTTTTAATAATAAATGTTTTATATAGTGGTTTCTGTCAGCTGGTTAAGATAAATGTTATCTAAGGCAAAAGTTGTCATGAGTGTAGATGTAATACAGAATTTGCATAGACAAAACATTTTTTCAAAATATGAAAGGCCTCACAACAGCAGCAACTTGCTACACTAAAAAGTAAACAACTGATTTATACCACATGTAAATTAACAAATTAAAAGTTTTGAAAAGCTATACCAGAAGAAGTAATGCTTATCCACTGTCCAGAGAAAGATCAAATCAATGCTATGGAATTTGTTTTTTTTTCCCCACACTGATTCTTAGATGTAAAGGCACCAATTAAAATGCATAATTTGCTGTGAAAATAGTAGGGATGCAACTTTTTGTTTCCTAATAACACACTCTCAAAGCCCTGGCTATGAATTGATATCATATCCATGGAAATTACAGAGAGGAAATGAGATAAGGCACACCCTTGGTGGAGTTCAACAGCAATAATATGAACCCAACTCTTTACAGTGCAAATACTAGACCTGAATGACAAACAGCAGTTGCGCCAGATACCATATGATAACTGATTGAACCTACCACAAATTACAACACTGTCATAGGTTTGTCCCTGGTTATATAAAACATGTGCAGACAAGACCGATAAACTCCTATGATCCCTCAAATATTCTCTCTTTTTTGTACTTTGTACTCCTCTATAAAACATTATGTACAAGTGATACATTTTTAAAAAATTTTGCTATGTTTTTAATACTCTTGCCAAGCAAGTAATAATGGTTGTAACCACAAAGATGCTTATAAAACAATGACTAAAACAGCACAACACTAGGAAAAAATATATATAGTTGACCTTCACCTACTTTAATTTATTATACTATTATATATTACTTATCTAATACTATATCTTTTTATCGTATACTGAGAAAGCACCACATTATATTGTTCATATAAATATTGAAATGACAATAGTGTCCAACATTTTCTTTCCCAATCAACATCATGCCATAGCATAACCTGAAAATTAAAAATGAGGTAACAATTATAAAATAGAGACTGAAGAATCTTCAGAATGCTGAAATTACCCATTAAATAATAACTGCATATTTTAGAGTAAATTTTCATTTTTCTAAAATACTTAAATCCCTAAAACTGGGTGAAATGGAAGAAATAAAATATAATCTGGAATAGAGGACTACTAGGGGGCTTTGCCCCCTGCTCGCTTCACTCGCCAACCCCCGTGTCTGGTTAATCTGATATACAATGTACATTTTCTTTTTTCTTTGGAATTGTTTCAATTTCATTATTTGCACTTTTACTTTAAAGCTTCATTAAAAACAATTGTGTTTGGAGACACATTGTGACAATGCCCTTAAGTGAATATTGTTTCTGTTTCTCTAATACATAATCTGACTTTTTCAGATTCTCATAGCGTATGGTCCATTATTGTGCAGATCCACGTTTTGTGCATTGAATGATGCAAATGCGAAAAGACTTTGTTGTTTACTCTTTGCCTTTTATTTCTGACCCTGATTTGTCCTGCTATTTTTTCAATTATACCTGGCTCTGATGATTAATCACCTTTTGTTTGCGGTAATGCGATCTTTTCTATCTTTTGTTTGATACTGTAGCGAATGACATGATAAAGTGTCACAAAAGTTTTACTTGGGGCGGGACGTCGCGGCTTTGACCATGCTGTGGTTTGTGGACGTCTCGGGACTCCGTACATTGTGAGATTTGACTGTGGGGCGGGACGCCGAGGCCTCTTGCGTTTGTCTGTGAGTGCTCATATTATTGTATTACTGTAATGTGATGATTCACATATGCTGTGGAGTCCGGATCTCTGGGGGGTGTGCCTGCGGTGTGTTAAACGCGCGTTGTAGGCGCACGCACCTTTCGTACTATGTCGCGTTTGACTATGCTGTGTAGTGTGGACGGTTAGGGTTCCGTATTGCCTGTGCTCGTTGCTTTATTTCGTATATCTCGGGGGTCTGCCTACGGTGTGTTGGACGCATGTTGTAGGTGCTCTGGGGCTTCTGTACCATCTCGGGGGTCTGCCTGCGGTGTGTTGGATGCGCGTTGTAGGCGCTCTGGGGCTTCTGTACCATCTCGGGGGTCTTCTGTACCATCTCGGGGGTCTGCTTGAGGTGTGTTGGACGCGCGTTGTAGGCGCCCGCACCTTCCGTAATATGTCGGGTTTGACTATGGTGTACTGTGGACGGTTAGGGTTCCGTATTGTCTGTGCTCGTTGCTTTATTTCATATTTCCGTTAGGTGAGCTGTCGGCGCCTGCGCACTATGTCTCCTGCGTCCATGGGCATGCCATGTACCTGCGTCCATATCCAGTTTACCATTCTCGGTTAGTAATATGGATGTGTTTTACAGTATAACAATGATGTTAACGTAAGATTTACTTTAGAGTTGTGCCTAAGTGTATAATTATGTATTATGACAGCAACACCAAAAATCAGAATGTTTATTGAAGAAATATCTTTCACAAAAATAAGTATCTATAAAACTCAACCATTTGGATGGTTACCACAGTAAATGACACCAAGGCAAATATGATCTCTTCAGGAATTTCTGGACTGTGGTATTATGCTCTTGTTAAATCTTCACACTGCCAACTTGACTGTGATGGCATGAATTAAAACATGTGAGATTTAAATTGAGCAGGGCTGGCTGTAATCAAGGCTGTTTGAGGTCAAATAGCCAACTAATTTTTCTTTTAACTATATTGATTTAAATAGGGGCAATCACTTTTTCACACGGTGCCAGTTGTTATTTATCTTATAAGTAAATGGATTAACAAGTCAAAAAAAATGTTATTCACTCAAATACATGCACACATACATACATACATACATACATACATACATACATACATACATACATACTATAGAGGGAGAGAGATACAGAACCATTCAAACACACTGTCGCAAGAAAACTAAATTCTGAACTCTTTGGAATTCTGCATTAATTATGTATAATAATGTGGCCTGATCATAAACTGTCACAATAACAAACACAGACAATCACAATCCATTTAAAGTATTGAAACACAAACAACTGTACTTTTTATTAGTTCTTAACACAACATTTAAATATCCATAGTCCAGGTTTAAAAAAGTATGTTAACTGCTAGGCTAAACACTTGTCCAAATTCCAAACATAAATCCAAATTCAAACAGATGTTCCAATCAACAAGATGAGATTGGAGGTGTTGTAGCCTGCAATAAAAATTTTAAAAAAAAATTTAACAACTGTACAAAAGTTTAGTCTCACCAAAAGAAACACTGTTGCATGTCACAAGTTTCCCAAGAATACACCCAGACGTTGCACAATGCTTCTAGGACAATGTTAAATGAATAGATTAGACAAAAGTTAAACTCCTTGGTAAAAGTGTACAACACAATGGAAAACAAGTGCCATACACTGACCCCAAAACCATATCCCAGCCATAAAGCATAATGAAAGGAGAATCACAGTTTGGTGTTGCTTTTCTGTCTCAGCGCCTAGATGGCCTGCTATCAAAGAGGAACAAATGAAATCAAAATTACCTGATCCATCATCTAAAGCTCAAAATAAAAAGGAATGGCCAATGGACTGAGACAGTGACCCAAAATGTAGTGGTCACTACATAATTATTGGAAGGTATATGTTCTGTTTCTGTTCTATCTTATGGTGGTGCTTTAACATGTTTATAATCATAGGGGTGAAAATAATGATAATCCTTTAATTAGGGTTAGAACTATGCTATTGATGTGGGAGACCATTTTGCTCACAGTCCTGAATGTCAGAGGATGATATTATCTAATGCTGGTTTAACCAAGCAGAAAACTCATGAATCAGGGACCTTTTAGTGCTCTGGAGACTTTGACAGATCGTTGTGTGAAACACAGGTACATGTGCTCAAATCATTATCAGCTGGTGGGGATTCAAGATATTAAGCTTACTTGTTGTACCTCTGGCGGGGCGGAGGTTATGCTTGCTTTTAAAGGAGAAATATCACATTTTCTTTCTTTTCATAGCGAAAACTACTCTTTCATGTGGGCACTTTCAAAGAATCAAGGAATAAACAAATGCAGCTGTTTTCAGATAAATCACCAGAAACAGCACCCCAGTGACATCACTTGTCTAGTAATGATCTGGTAGGAGGAGTTAAAATCCCAAGAATCAAAGCAGCAATGTGAGCTATGTCATGCATGGCCAGCTTTTTCCTCTAACCAAAGTATTATTTTTTGGGGTTGGAATCATGAGGCCAGATTTTGGAAACATGATAAGCTTTGAAGTAAACTGGCTGAGAATCTAATAATCAAAGCAAATAAGGTTTACAAGCATCAATGATTTTTCATAACACTATGGATAATAAAAAAACTCAACTTAATTGTCAAAATTGAGGAAGCAATTTATATTTTGGATGTTAAGTGTTACAGTTGATGCAAATGTTACAAATATGTTGAAGGCATATCAGTAAAGCAGATTATTACAATGAAACAGACTTTAAAAAGTGTTGCAAGATTAGTAAATTGAAATCCAGAAGCCATAAAAGTAGGGGGGAGTAATCTGAACATGGCACTAGGCAATGTGTCTGAACACAGCTGGATTGCTGCAACATCTTAGGCTGAGTAAGGAAACTATAAAGTTATTGATCATTGTATGTACAGAGGGCAGCAACCCACTTGTACAAGCAAGCCGCAGAAGTTCAATATACCCAGTAAAAAGCAAATGTACTTGATAAAGAACGAAGTCCGAGAAAGGTTAAAATGAAATGAACAGTGCATTTTCCAAAAAGGGACATCATGCCTTTGTTATATTTCTGTCTCTATGTACTTTCATTAATTAACCATGTAATCCCAAAAAAAAAAAAAAACAACCTTTATGGTTATAAATTACATAACTAAATAACAAAATGGGTACTTCATTTCAAGATCTCCAAAATATTTTACTGGAAAAAGATGAAAAACTTTAAAATAGCTTCACGAGAAATTAAACATATATAAACTGCATTTCAAGCTAGGGACATTCTCTAAAAATAAATAGTTGCAGACTCTTCAAATGAAAATGATATCCTATCATCTATATTGTAATGCCCTGGTTTGACCAGCACGTTACAATAAGAGGCTTTTTTTAAAATACATGAAATCATTCATTTAATTACTGTTATACTTGATGCAAAAGACTGTCTTGCCTCAGGTCACGTTTCCCTGTTTTTCTACAGGCAAACCATTTATCCAGTAAAAAAGGGTGAGGTTTAGCTATTACATCCATGTTTAAAGGGTTGTCCGTGATGCACTTTGATTAGGTGCAGGTCAGCTTTAGCTTTTAACCATTTCAGCTGATTATTTTCAGCTTAAAGTAGCAGGCATAATTCTCCAATTAAATATCTCAAATCCGACCTCTGTCTTACATGTTTGGAAACAGTTCAAATTTATGTTATGTAACTAAACAATGTTCTTTGGAACTCAGTCAAACAAGAGTTTGATTCTCCTGAGGTTTAAAAAGTCAAACAATACTTACAAGTTGGGAAAGTATTTAAAGGAATACTCCACCCAAATGATTTTTTTTGTTTCTTACCCCATGTAGTTTTGAGTGATGATGTTTTTGAGCTTTTAAATTGAAGACAGGGCTCTTGACCAATGAAAGAGGGGGAGAGTTGGGTCTTTAATTCAAAACTACAACCCTGTACAAAGGGGCTTCCTACCTATGAACTACTTTCATTTTCTGGAGGTATTAATTTAACAGTATTTTAGCAAAAAATAGATTTTGTTTGCACACTGTGAGCATAAAACTGGATAATGTGACATGTGGATTATGCAACATGAGTAATGTGATTTTTTTTTCTATTGACATTTTTGTTATGTTTACTCTTCCTACCAGAATCATTGTTAAGTCTGTTCTCCACAAAAACATTAAACTTTTTTAACATAAAAATTAACATTTTTTTCTCATCCAACACCCACAAACATACATGGGTTAAGTAACATATACAAAAATTTACTTTTTGGTGAAGTTATTCCTTTAAGATGAATGAACATGTCATGAGAATTCATTTGTAGCATTAGGCAACTGAAAAAAAATCTATCTAGGAGTCTATAGTAGAAAATAAGTAAATGGGGGTCACTTTTTTATTGATCATTGTATGTAAATTGAAACACTTCCAAATTATACTTAGGTTAGAATACATTCAAGGTACATGTAAAGAGTTCTAAATTTGTCTAGGTTTATTGCATCATTTACACTAGTAGAATGAAACAGCAGGAAATGCCTACCAGATATCCATCCATTTACAAACCCGCTATAATCTAGCTTGTGCTTTTAAGTAAGGCTTAGGTGAAATGTCTTTCTCTAAATGCTGCTGCAGAGCCATTATGCTGTGGATGATATACTAATTTATTGTTACAGTGATGGCAGGAGGGTGGCACGGTGGTGCAGTGGGTAGCACTGCTGCCTCGCAGTTAGGAGACCCGGGTTCGCTTCCGGGGTCCTCCCTGAATGGAGTTTGCATGTTCTCCCCGTGTCTGCGTGGGTTTCCTCCAACAGTCCAAAGACATGCAGGTTAGGTGCATTGGCAATTCTAAATTGTCCCTAGTGTGTGCTTGGTGTGTGGGTGTGTGTGCCCTGCAGTGGTCTGGCACCCTGCCCAGGGTTTGTTTCCTGCCTTGCGCCGTGTTGGCTAGGATTGGCACCAGCAGACCCCCATGACCCTGTAGTTAGGATATAGCAGGTTGGATAATGGATGGATGGATGGATGGGTGATGGCAGGAAACTGCATTTTGTTTTAAAGTGAAATGCTCCTAAACCAGCAGCTCTTTTTGATGATTTCTGCTGGATTACTCACCCTCACTTTGTTTCAGGAGTTGTGTATTTTATTTAACTATTCTTTTGTTATACGTGGAGTAAACTGAATAACTCTTATTATTCACAACACACTTCTAACTGAAATTGAATTGTTCCAGTGTTCTAAACAGTGTAGGCTCCCTGTGATAGTTAGGGGTAGGGCTTGAATTGGTGTTTTAACCAAAATCAAGCACTAACAGCTGTTCATGTACTTGAATATCCAGGCCAATACCTACAAACTACCACAAAAATATTACAAGTATTTATGCAGACCGTAAAAAAAACACTTAGCAAATACACTGACAATGTCAACTTCAATTACAAATTGAAGCACTGAACCTTATGATTCATAAGACTAACTGATGCAAGACACATGTACAAGAAAGGCACAACCAATTCAAGAATCCAAAACTGGGTACCTTCAATACTGTAATGTCAAAACACTACAGATAACATATAGTGCTATAAAACAAATAAGGCTGGTTGCCCTTTTTGCAGTTTTTTTTTTTAATCTGTGAGTAAAGAAAAACAACACAAAAATATCCACATATACACAACACAAAATATACGTATATATATATATGTGTCATTTAATCCATTTTCTATTCTACTTAACACAATTTGGGGTTGAAAGGTGTTGGTATATATCCTTATAGCATTAGGAGCAAGGTAAGAAATAGGGTAAGATGTCATGACAGTGCACACACATATGGGCCATATTTACTGAATACTAACCAATTAACCTAACATTCATGTGTTCTGGATGAGAGGCAAAAACTGAAATATCCAGAGAAAAAAATGTATGTATGAGTCAGAAAAAGTAGATGTCACACTGACTGTGTCTGACATGAGATTCAAATAAAGGATAATGGAGATGTGAGGCAGACATGGTAATCGCTGCACCACTATGCTACCCTATTTTAAACAGGCACTTCAGAATAAAAGACAAAGCATATTTTACATGGCATCTCCGCACAGATGTAAAAAAAAAAGTTGTCACAGGCTTACCACTTGTTACCATTGACAAATATAAAATTTTCTATAACCAACAATTCCATAAATACACTAATAAAACAATATTAGTTTTGTCTAAACTTAAATACTCATGCTGATAACAGAATCACATAAGTAAATTTAAGTTTTCTTCCTGAAAATTTTTGCATGTTTAATCTGTTAATCGTAAGTAAATATCTATTAAAATAAATCTACGCTGTAAGCTAATGTGGCAATAGTTTAGCATTTTTCTTTCTAAAATAAACCTAAAGGTTTACAGGCATGTCTGTACACACACACACACACACACACACACTCTCTCTCTCAACAAGCTCTGTTCTGTAAACCAAAGCTCTGTCATTACTGGAAGGGCAGAAATTTCCAACATTTCCGAGCTTCAATGACCCAAACAGGAAATACATTCCACATGACCTCACCAAATGTAGTCTACAATCTTTCTAACCACAAAAACCAGCTAAACATCCACACTGTAATAATGGAGACCTCAACAATAAAATATAATTTCTAAGTATATTTACAACATTAAATACACAGTGTTTTAACAATGCAGTTAAAAAAAAAAACTAAATTCATTGCACTGACAATCTTTTCCACATCACAATGAAAGAAAAAAAAAAAAAGAATAACTTACTGTTGCAATTTATATTTTTACAAAATAATTTAGTCTATTTTCCATGCCATGTACACGGAAGAGAAAACTCTCAATGATGTAATGAAAAGTCAGTCAGTCAGTCAGTCATTTTCCAACCCACTATATCCTCCATGGGGGTCTGCTGGAGCCAATCCTAGCCAGCACAGGGTGCAAGGCAGAAACAAATCCCAGCCCACCGCAGGACACACACACCCTCCCAAGCACACACTAGGGACAATTTAGGATCACCAATGTACCTAATCTGCATGTCTTTGGACTGTGGGAGGAAACCGGAGCACCTGGAGGAAACCCACCCAGACATGGGGAGAACATGCAAACTCCACGCAGAGAGGACCCGGGAAGCGAACCCAGGTCTCCTTACTGCGAGGCAACAGCGCTACCACTGTGCCACCATGCTGCCCTGTGATAAAAAGTGCAACAGGAAAATAATTACAAAATTAATTAGTTGCACATTTGGCAATATTTTTTACACGGTTTCTTAAAAACTAAAAAAAGCGAAATTAAAGTTGTCAATTCTCACTCTTATAATTTGAGGAAATTATACCTATCTGCATATCCTACTATAGTTCAATGTTTATGTTTGTAAAGAGTGACTAATCCTAAGTAACCCCACCCAGGGTTTCATACTGAGTCATTCATGAAACAACTATTGTACTGTACACTAAACGTGAACGTTCACTGCCAAACACTTAAACTAAGAATATGGATCTATTTAATATTCTCTATTACTTAAAAAGCACATCATTATTATTTTTGATAACCAATTTGATATTTTTCCATTTTGTTGTTACTTCTCTTAGTTTTAGACACCTTTTCTGATAGGCCCAGAACAACTTTAACAAATCTTACTGAAGCAATGACATGGCTGATATGAAAAAAATAGAAACAGAAATTAATGCAATAAAATCACTGAAAACAACTTCCTTTTTTACTCTACATACGATGAAGACTATGTACAGTGAATACATAACGGGTGAAATAATCAAATAATAAAAAAATCTGGCTTCATAATAATTAGCTAAGCTGCCTTGTAAGAGGACAAGGACTTTCATTTGCTACCCATTCCACCTCAGGTCTTGTTATAAAGTACAAATAAATGTTATTAAGTTTAAATACACCAGATCACATGCATCCCAGAATAGAAAATAACTTCCTGAAGACTTTGGCATAAGCTATTTATAAAATAGAAGGAATGCTGTGAGTAATGTGAACATATACAAGTAAATAAGCAATGATTAAAATTTAGTTCAGCTTTCACAGTGTGCGTCCAGAATTTGTCACCTCACAAGTACGCTAGAAATTAAGGAGTCAGAATTTGATTTTGGGCAAAGCTTTTAAAGACAGTTACCTGCAGTACTCCTTAGAAGGTTATTACAAAGTTTAAAGCAAACTTTAAATGAAGTACTACAGAAAGTACATGCATTTCTAAAAATTACTGAAAATAAAATTAACAACTCTGTACCTTGCAAAATACAAACCACATTACTGAAACTATTATGACTAAACTTATGTATTCATCACAGTCATACACAGAATGGTGCAATACATAAAAACAGAAAGTAAGTGGCAGATTTGTGGATAAAACATCTTGTCAATGATGGCAATAAGAGGAGAATGGCCAGACGTGTTCAAGAGAATAAAAAATTTCAAAAATACTCATATATCTACAAAACAATGCCACTTTTTCCAGAGATTCCTTTCTAGGCAAAGCACATTGGGCACTGACACAGATTGGCTACGACAGCAGCAGATAATACTAAATTTCACTCCTGTTAAGTAAGAAGAGAAAGATGAGGCTACATTTGGGTATCTGATCAACAGGAATGGACAAATGAACATTGGATAAACATTGCCTGATCTCATTAATCTTAATTTCTGCTGCAATATACTAAACATAGAGACAGAACATTGCATATACTGTATCACATGACTCCATGGAGCCATCCTATCATCTATCTTACTAAACCACAGTTAATTTATGCACGGCGGACGCACCGAGGTGCATGCGCACTGCGGCCTTGGCGCCCGCCCCAGAGTCCAGAGTCAAATGCACGCATGCGCACTGCGGCCTTGGCGCCCGCCCCAGAGTCAAACGCAGTGGCTTCCCAGAGTCAGTAGGTGGCGCCCAAATAACACAATGTGCTGCACCGTGGCGCCCGCCCCAGAGTCAAATGCAGCGGCTTCCCAAAACACGGTGGCACCCAGACAACACAACCTGTGAGCGCCCAAACAACACAACCTGTACAGTCATGGATACAAACAATGAACGAAGGCGCCCACACAAAGAAACCACTTTAGTTCAAATAGGGTTAGTGAATTAAATGGAAACTTTACCATGCCTACGACCTGTGAACAACACCTGAGGTAAAGCGTGCACGCCAGGTTGTACAGCCGCCCGGACGCGACCGCCCACACCACCGCATATACCCTCCATGATATTTCATCACGCAGCGGCTTCCCGCCATGGCGCACACCCCAGAGTCAAACGCAGCAGCTTCCCAGAGTCAGTAGGTGGCGCCCAAACAACACAACCTGTTCACCAGTCAGTAGGTGGCGCCCAAACAACACAACCTGTTCACTACACTTGCTCTAATCCACTGTGCCAGTAATATAGATCCCAGCAGTCGGTGTCAGCAAAGGCAACAGAATCACGTCTCCACAAAACGAAACCGCTTTAGTACAGATATGCGTATTGAATTAAATGACATTTCCCCAGACGCACCCACCCTCCATGATATGTCATCCATCCAGATATCGGACGGAACAGAAACTGATTGCCATTCCTGGATTTCCGATTCGCTAGCGAATCGCGGGCTTACTTGTGTCTCAATGGTACAGGCTGGTGGATGCAGTGGAATGGTGGGGGTAATATTTTCTTGGCAGACACTAGACCTTTTAATACCAAATGAGCATCACTTTAAAGCTGAGGTATACCTACGAATTGCTGATGATCACTTAATAGCCAGAGTTTAGCTTTTTTTGTTAAATGGATACTTCCAGCAGAAAAATGTGCCATACTACAAAACATGTGTCATCTCAATCTGCTAACACAGACATGGTAGCAACTCCAGTATATTGTAAAGATCTGCACAGCCCCCAGATTTCAACACTACAGAGTACATTGGTAGAAGGATAGAAAAGGGGTGTGTAGCAAAAACGTGTGGCCAACAACTCTGTATAAAATGTGTATGATATCTACTCAGTCAGGACCAAAATCATTAAAAGATGTTCCTAGCATCTTATTTTACCCATGCCTACAGCACTTCAGAAAGATATTGGGGGTAAAAAAAAGTCCCACTTTCAACTAGATATTGTAGTTGTTTCTATTGCAGTGGCCAAGCGTAAATTTCCTGCAACTAGATTCATAAAACTGGAGGAGCGACAGTGCATTTTAGATCTGGAATATCTATCTGGTTAAATTTGCCTTACATTACATTATGTATAACTTTTCAGCACACTATTTGGTTCAGACTGCTGTTTCTACAGTTCAAAAATAAATCAGTTATAAAGAATGTTGCGTTTTTGTTAATTTCAACTTGACTGCATGTAACGTTATTTTCTTCAATGTATAAGTTAGACTTGATTGCACGGTATGTTACTGTCTTAAAAAAAAAAAAAAAAAAAAAAAGTAATGTGTCTGAAAACAACATTCACTCATAACTTTTGACTTGACCAATAAAAGGGCATATATTTGACCAAAACAACACCAGTCTTGGAACACATACTTTGCAAAAAATAAGAAAGGTACTAAACCTTTCTTAAGACGTAAAAAAGTAATTTAAATTGGTGTCAGGTGCTATTTTAAAAGCTTTTTTTCATTTTTGGCAAACTTTTCAATTAAACAAAACATTTTAAATTTAAAAAAAAATCTTAAGCCTTTATTTGGGTCTTGCTAAAAAGTTAGGTATAATTTAATTTAAATCATTTAACAATAGGACTATAAATGGTAGTGGTGACACAGGAAATTACTTTGGGAGAGAGAGTGCTATGATGCTTGCTGTTCTGCCACTCTATGTTGCTCTCTTTTCTAGTAGTTTTTGCAACCTAGTAGTTCATCCACAGCTGCTAGTTTTGGATCTACCAAGCATTTGTGTTTTTGCACTAATGAATAAAATACTTGTTCTTGTGCCATATTTCACTTTCTAGTTATGTATTTTACAGACAGACAACAGAATTGCATTACTGATTTGTGTAATAAAAATTACCTAGATAAACTTAAAATAAACTGCCTGACATGTCCTTTATGACACAATGTCAACACCCTGTTTAGAATTCAAATTTCAAATAGCTGTATACAGTTGTAAGGTTCTTTGGATTTGCTTTCAAAAAATGAGGACTGCGTACTCAAATCTACTGAGATACGTATAAATGTATTTATGCATACTTGTGACAATAATGCTGATTTTGTTTACATCCACAATATTCTTTAAAGAAAAAATTGAGCAGCAAAGTGCAATACTGTTTATATACATATGATGCTTAAGAATGACGTTGACTATAGTCCATCTCTACAGTGAGCAAACAACTACTGCTATAAAGTATTTTCATTACATTAAATTAATAGTGTTCCAAAGTCTTTAATGACTCTACTGAAAGTAAAAAAAAAAATAATGAATGCTGAAGCTAAATTATTTCCTGTATTTGCTCAAATGATTCTCAGGATATACACTGTTTACAAAAACAGCAATCAAAAATGATGCATCTGCTAAAAACCTTGCCAGATTCTATACTTTTGTTTACATTAAAATGCACTTATATAGTACACTTTAATAGCATACTGGTGTATTCCCATATAACTGTCTTGGCTTTATCTATCTTGACCTCTTTGCAGCCATGTTCTTAATCACTGACTTAAGTGTTCTCCATTAAAACAATTTTTAAAAAGGAGAATATTTATATATTTATTTATGTAAACAGCATAAAAGACTGAAGGGATACATAATGCAAGTATTTTCAGACAAAATGCACATATTCTGAATGGTGCTGTAGGAAAGAGGTTAGGCTAACAACACTGCCTTATCCATCGATCTATTTTCCAAAGCCATTGTGGCACAAATATCTATAATTGTCATTCAGGGCCAAATCAGGGCCACCAAATAACCTAAGATGCATGTTTTTGAGATGTACAAGCATAACACAGAAGACAAAATCTATGCAGACACAAAGAATGCCAACAATGAAACACAACTTCACTGTCTACCATTGCAGAGCTCATGTTAACGCCATTTGCAAGAACTAATGTGGCTTGATTAGCTCAATCTGAGTTAGTGTGGATGTGTGGGAAAACTGCTTCTTGCAAAGAACTGGTATTCTTTCATTCATGATTCCTGCCTTGTGACCCAGGTTACTAGGATAGGCCCACTGCCAACACTAGACCTGGGTTAGAAACATACACCAATGAAAGAATTTTTGAATACATCTAATCTACAAATGTGAATTAAAACAGTATAGCATTCCAATTGCTTATGGAGATTATTAAAAAAGCCTTTTTCGAACAGCGGTCCTCACAGCTATAACTTACGTTGGCCTTTTGAAAAATGAATGGAATGCATACACTTCCCTCCAAACCCCCCCTCCGTTACTTACTGCACAGATTCAATTTAAGTACAGTACTTAGATTGTATATTGTTTCGGTTTGCTACAATACAAGTTGCACTGCTTGACTCTAGAAAACTACTAAAAATTCGAAACAATTGCCCAACACTCAGTTCCAGCTACGTGCAGCGTTAATTAACTGCAAGTAGGCTTAATTCAAATGCAACTCCAATCGATGTAACGTAACTACCGATGGTATTAAAACACGTACACCTGCTCCCGCAAATGGGCAGATTTACTCCTCCAGTTCGGGTTTTCATGGCACAATAACGGAACATGTGTGAGTAAGCGGTGTGGTGTGAATGAATAATGCTCCTGCAGAACGCCTCGATGGTTCGAACAGACTGCGCAGTGTAGGCTCTGCGCCTCACAAGGGGCTCGACATGACAAGTCGGGTGCATCCCCACCACACGGCCTATCCAAAACTGACAGATCAACTGCCGTACCCCGCCCGGCCTCTACCCGCACTCCGTGAACGACAACGCCAGAGCAGCTCGACCAGGGAGTCTTCAGCCGATCGCTGTGTAGCAGGAAGGGAAGTGCCATGAAGCCCTGTACGCCGAAGGCTGGCAGTTTCGCTGAAACTCACGTAGTCGCCGCTGCAGAACTCGAAACACCTTTAAACACCTTCCCATCTCACCGCAAAAAATACCCCATAGCTGACGAGTGGACCTTATCTCCGTTAGCGCAACTGGCAACGACGCAACAGTTCTGCCGAGGCGAAACTAGCCATATTGTAAGAAGGGACGCGTGCCCCCAAAAAGAGCATTTTAGTCCTTCGGTGCGCGAAACAGTAGACAAGCGGAACAAACGCAAATCAACTGGGAAGCCAGGTGCCACACGCATGTACTAAATCATCGTACCTTTTTTCTCATCGATAAAACTCCGACAAAAATAGAAATAGCACGAATAAGGTGGTGAGGAAAAGCGTGGGGATCTGCTGTGAGAGAAGCCAGAGCTGCGTGCAGTTCAGAAGCCGCACACTGCAGAGTCGAGGCACGCCGCCCGACTGGATTCCCCGACGAGCTGCGACACAGCGCGCCGGAGCCCCGCAAACCAACAACTTTTCGCTCTAAACTGCGCCCTCGCCGCGCCTCCCACCAGGCTTTCCTGACATTTTACTGGCATCGTTAGCTTGTTGTTTGTTTTTGGTTGCTTTTTTATCAACATCTGCTGCACCAGCAAGTCGACCCTCCCTCAGCTCCCGAAGTTGATCGTTATTGCTCTCCTGCGAGGGAGTAGTAGTTCTAGTATTTTAATGAGATATTTAAAGCACTCTTACCAGCTTCGCTTTCCACCCCGCTGACAGCAAATCCCTGTCTGTGTACGGCGGAACTGACGTTTCTCCATATCAACCAGGTCAAGTGGCCTAAAAGGGAGTTTCTCTGCGCTCGGGGGGAGGGCGATGGGCCCGATTTTTCAATGAAGCTGTTACAGTAGGCGAGAAAACTGCGCCTTTGCATTCCTCTAAATACGCATAGTAGAAAACTGTTATTTTATTCACCGGAATTGATGTGTATTTTTAGACCTACTCACAGCTACGCCACGTATACAACATCTTTGTACTTACACGGTTAACGTGTGTTTTGATTGCGTGTTGTTGCGCTTTACGTTGGACTGGCGGCCCGTCCAATATTAAAAATTGCCGTATCCCCGATGCACATCATGACACTGTAAGGAAAAGACCAGGATAACAAAATGAAGAAATACATTTTTGAGGATAATTTATACACCGAATGCAACACAAAAATACCCCGCAAAATGTTTATATATGCCTAAAGACTTAAGTCAAACAAATTTAAATTCGTTTCTTAAATTTTCATTATACATCCATCCATTTCTAAATCCGTAATATTCTATTTCTTGTCAATTTCAAAATTAAAGTAGACACCAGAAATACATAGAATGCTATTCTTTCCAAGGCGCTCACACAGGTCTATTCAGAAACGGCAATTAAACCGGTATTCGAAATATCACTTTGACACAAATATTCAGACCCCTTTCTCAATACTTAGTTGAAGCACTTTTGCCAGCAATGACAGACTGGAGTTTTCTTGGGTATGCCATGACAAGCTTTGCATACCTGGATTTGTGGATTTTCTGCCATTCTCCTAAGGAGTTCATCTCAAGCTCTTGGCAGGAGGGATGGAGTGGACAGTTGTTTTCAAGTCTCTCCAAGGATGTTCAATTGGTTTCAAGTCTAGGCTTTGGCTAGGCATTTCAAGGACATTTTCAGTGTTGTCTCTAAGTCACTTCTGTGTTGTCGTTGCTTTGTACTTGGCATCATTGTACTGCTGGAAGGTGAAACTTTGGCCCCATCTTAGGTCCAGAGTACTCTGGAGCTGGTTTTCATTAAGGATATATCTGTACTCTGCTCCTTTCAGCTTTTCTTTGACCCTGTCTTGCCTCCTAGGCCTTGCCATTGAAAAACAACCCCACAGCATGATGCTGCCACCACCATGCTTTACCACTGGAATGATATTTCACATGTGATGAACTTTGCATTGTTTCTTCCAGACACATTCTTGGTTTTATCAGATCTGGGAATACTATTTCTCACAGTCTGAGAATTCTTCAGGTGCCTTTTTGCAAACTCTTAAGTGGGCTTACACGTGTTTTTTACTGAGGGTAGACTTGTGTCTGGCCACTCTGTTATAAAGTCCAGATTGTTGAGAGTGTTGCAGTATGGTTGTCCTTTGCCTCAAAATTTCTCCCTTCTCCACGGGTTTTCTGGAAATTAGCCAGAGATGCCATCAAATTCTTGGTCACCTCCCTTACCGTGGCCATTCTCCCATGATTGCTCAGTTTGGCCTGGCAGCCAGCTCTAGGAAGAGTCGTACCTGTTTTGCATTTCTTCCTTTTAAGAGTTGTGAAACCTACTCTGCTTTTGGGAACCTTAATTCTGGAAGAATTTTGGTATCTTTCCACAGATCTACAATATGCTGAAACACAATCCTGTTTCTAAACTATGCAGGCAGTTCTTTCATCCTCACAGCTTGGTTTTTGCTCCTACAGAAATTTTCAACTGTGGGACCTCCTATAGACATATGTGCCTTTCTTAATCATATCCAGTCAATTGAATTGACCATGGATGGTCTCTAAAGAAGATGCAGAAACATCTTAACATTGATCAATTGTTACTCAATAAATGAGTACAAATTTTTTAAATCTTGTTTTCACTTTTTCATTTTAGGATTTTGGGTGCTTTAAAGAAATTTAGTGCAATGCTGCAATATAGCAAAAAGTGAAACACGTGAAGGGGTCTGAATACTTTCTGAATCCACTGTATGTATGTATGTATGTATGTATGGATAGTATGTATGAGTGTTTCTTGCAGGGGACTGTTTTTTTGCCTTGTATCTGATGCTACTGAGATAAGCTGTGGCATCTTAGGAAACTGTAGTGGAATAAGTATTTTCAGAAAATGGATGAATTATTTTTCAAGTAGATACTTTGAAGTACACTTACACCATGACATTCAACCAAAATAATAATTTCCAACTAGTATTAGTTAACTTACCAAACTCCAATTCTCATGATTATAATTGTTACAAATATCAATCAGAACAGTAAAATACCAAATGGATGTTTGGAACACACTACATCTTTATTCCTAATTTTTGTTTTTGTTTTATTTTCATTAATTTAATTAAATGTTTCCTTTTTCTTTGTTGTTATATCTGTCAGTTTTTTTAATCTGAGTTCATTTTTAATTGCTTTTATTTAGAAAGTAATTATTTTCTATTGTCATCTATTTATTGTTTTGAAATAGTCTTTTTTTTAATGTTTTCAATTGCTTTTTATATTTATTCAGCGCAAGGCAACAGAGCTTTCAGTCATCAATGGCTGCACTCTTTAAGGCTTTTCTTAGCCCCAGTTTCATCCATGGGACACTGAGTTATAGTTTGTCTTGTTTATAGTGCTCTTTTAATAAGTGGGTCCATCCTTACTAAAATCAGTTAAAGGTAATATTTAGTTATGATTACTTTTTGAAGATTGAAGTTTTCCCTTTTTCTAGGGGTTTCCTCTTTTGCATAAATTTAGAAGAACATTTGTTGAGAAGATTTAGTATTTAAGAATTTGGGTTTTGCTTATTGTTTAGGGGGCTTCCCCTTATTATGTGTGTTGTTTTTTTTTTTTTTTTCCTCTGAGGTATTTCGACCCTAATAGTTTCAGATGTTTGGCTTGCTTGGTTTAATCTGTTATCTTTTTATTGAAATTATTTGAGTAATTTTTATGAGTAATTATTTGCTTGAATAGGTTTTGATGTTTTCAATGATTTCAAAGGTGTGCTTGCCATCTGTTTTAAGTTTAAGGTTTCTTTTATTTCAACTTTTTTATTTTCCTTGTATGCATGTCTGTGCTCAATCAGCAAATAAAGTGTAACAATTTAATTGCAAAATTTAATTACAAAATCATTGAGTGAAATGTTTTAAAGGGTCTGCTACATTTTTCTTCTTTTTTTTATAACACTGTAATCATATACCGTGTGTGTGTGTAAGTGTATATGTATATGTGTATATATAATCAAAATCAATACATTTAAAGTTCTGTGTCAAGATGCTTGTAGTGTTTAAACTAAAACTGATAGTCTAGCTTGGAAACATAGTTTCACAATGATTTAAAGAGCTATCCAAGTTTTAATTTTAGGAACCTGATGAAGAGATAACACGATATTGTCAGCTAGTCATATTTTCTTCTTTATATTAGCTACGAGAAGTAACATTATTAAAATAAATATTCTCCCCAAATTTGTAGATCTTTTATTTCATTCCAAAATATATTAACAAATCCTTCTTAAAAAATTGGGCACAATTATTGTATAACTTAATTCACAACAAACACAAAGAAGCCATGGGAAAAGATGTTCATTCATTAGAGATCTAAAATGGAGATTGGTGCAACTTAATTTCCAGTTCTACTACTGGTAGATTATGGATGGTAGCAGAAAGAAACAAACCTTTGCTGGCTTGGTTAGCTTAGCTGTAGAGAGGAAATTCTGCCCTAATTCCTGCCCTTTTGCATTTCTCAATGTATTAGTTACTATTGAATACTAAGTAGAAATTCAGTTTTTTTACACTCACTTAGGCAGGAGACACATAAGAACTGATACTGTATCTTACTGTCATTTGCACTCTTAGAAGACAATCATTTAGTTCCACCATCCCTAAAGTATAACATTTTTAATATATGGAAATCTTCATAGGAGCCTTTACAGATTTGTATATTGACAGTGCATTTGCATCCTTTGAAAAACTGTGTCTCAGAATTATCTTACATCAAAACCTTTATCTTCTGTATGCAAAATAGAGATTTTGCTAAAATAATACTGTCTGAATGTACTAACCTTCTTTCAAGATCTACTGGTAAAATGATACTTTCTAGCTGCAATAAAGATACAGGTAATAACTCCTGGCTACACATCTTTTTTGACTCAGACAATCCAAAATATACCTGGGTCAAGATCTTAATTGTGAGAGATGTTGTCCGGTGCATGCTTCATTGGGTCACATGTTTAGAAAAGCATCTAATCCACTTTAGTAGAAACCATGTAAAAGTTATTTAACACACACAATTAACTGAAAGAGGCCTACCAGATTTTAAACTGCTGTTTATGTTTTGAATTGTTCCATTTGTTTAAGTGATAACTTCATGATAAGTCTTCCTCGTTCTTTCTTTCCCTAGTTTATTTTTTGAGTAAAATCTAGTATTTATAAATGTTACTGAGTTGTAATTTACCCATTGGAGTACAATTCTTAAAATCATTAAAATAAATTAAAAGTTAAATGAACCCAGACCAGCTGGCAGCCTAGCCAGTCCTTAGACATTCCACAGTGTATAGCAGTATTATAACCATAGCTAAGTCATCTGATATCTGAATCTAAGGTCTGGTATTGGTGATGCCTATTTTCTTTGCTGGCAGGCACACTACTGGCAAAGCAGAATAAAAGAAGCAATTGGTAACACTGGGTGGAAATAATCCATTGTAGTCAAGATGCTGAAAAAATGCAATAAGAACAGCCATTTCAATTACAGTTTATTAACAGAAGCATGTTGCTGTTCTAAAGTGATATGTGTTCAGTCTTGATTTAAATGCTTAGAAGATGCTACATGATTATATATGCCAGCAGGTTATTGCAGGATTTGGATATTTTTCAGCTAGAGGCTTAACACATGAGGTAGCTTTAGATATTATCAGAATTGAAAAGCCATGTATCTTACACTTTCAATGTTGGCTCTGGAAGTAGGATGATGGAGAGGAAACCCATCCATTTTATACATATCAGAATGGGAATTTTAAAATAATACCTTGTTAACCAATGCAAAGACTTGAGTACCAGAGCTGGATATATGTACTTCTTATTTTTATGATCCTTATTGCAAAAACCTCTGTCAACTATAGGTTAGTAATCAAATACTTAGAACAGTTTTACAATTAATAATTGTACTATTCTGATCTACTTGAAATAAATACATGAGCTAAATGTTTTGTATCTTAACCTGCACAGTGAAAAAATGCCTTAGTTTACAATATTTTTATGCTGAAAAAAAAACAGGTCACAGTGCAATAATGTGTATATGATCCATCTATCCTCCTAGTTTCTAAACCTATTTATCCAGAGCAGAGTTTCAGGGAAGCTAGAACTTATCCCAGCAAGCATTAGGTACAAGGTAGGAGCAATCCCTGGACAGGGCAACTGCCTATCACATGGTGAAAGGACACACACACATCAGGGTGATTTTAGCATCTCCAATGCACAGATAAAAGTAAACATAATGGCTACATTATAAGTGGGATAGTTAAAGCTAAAATTCAGGTCCTCCAATTTGAGAGTTGTCAGTATTCTATTTCTGTTTACAGAATTTCCTCACACTGAGGGATTTTTTTTTTTATTTTCCAACTTTAATGACGAGTGGCTCCTTTTATAATACCCCCGGAAGTGCTCTAGGTGCTCGTTGACTTACTTCCGGCAGCACTTCCGGGTGTGGCAGAAACCTCGCCCAAGAGGGCCCATCAGTTATTGTTGCAGCATTCCCTTGTGGCACCCTCAGATCCCAACAGGGCTGTAACCAAGAGGCACCACTGTCATCCAGGGGGACTGCCACCAAGCATTCAGGGGGAGGTACTGTGCTGCCCATGGCTGTTCCCCCGGAGCAAGTACAGAGGGGGCATCCTGGCCGGGCATGGGTCCCGGCCAGCCACCAATATATATGTGTATAGGGGGAGGGGGGAGGGGATTTGATAAGACGAGGTTTGGAGGGTATTAGTCAAAAGTCTTATTTATTATTTTCATGTTCTTCTTTTCAAGCCTCCATTTGCTAGGTTCATGTCCAAAGGTCTGTCAATGGTGTTTTCATTGGATATCCATGTTTCAGCCAGTTCTCTGTCACTTTTAGTATTAGCTTTAATTCCCCCATATCCACCTATCCTACCCTCCTTATTTTCTATACAGTATATTGCCTTGGTTTCCTGTAAGTCTAATCATTTTCCCCTAATGACGATTCCTGGTACTAACTGAAAACGTAGAAATGAAAGACTGTGTTAAAGATACAGGATTCATTTCATTTCCAGCAACAAACATAAATACTGTATGTATGTATGTATACCTTGTATGTATACCTCGTATACCTTGAGATACGAGTGCCCCAATGCACGAGTTTTTTGAGATATGAGCCGTCACTAGGTCGATTTTTTGTCTTGAGTTACGAGCCAAAATTCGAAACACGAGCCGTCAAAGAGCTTGTCCCCACACATTCCGAGTAACTGACGACAGAGGAGTTGACGGAACTACATATGCAGCAACATATGGAGGTTCTGCAGGAGATCAGAATCGTGGAGGAGGTTATCTCTTAAAGTGAGATAAAGGAAGTGTTTGCAATGTGGGAAAAAGTTTCAAACTTTAAAGAAAAGAAACACTCTGAAAAAATTACAACTGATCATGCAGCAGCGCTATTTAATGACATTTGCCTTATGCTTGACTTTATTGAAAAGAAACTGAACGTGCAGCCGCGCTATTTAATGTCACTTGCCTACTGCCTGACTTTACTGAAAAGAAACTGAACGTGCAGCCGCGCTATTTAATGACACTTGCCTAACGCCTGACTTTACTGAAAAGAAACTGAACGTGCAGCCGCGCTATTTAATGACACTTGCCTAACGCCTGACTTTACTGAAAGGAAACTGAACGTGCAGCCGCGCTATTTAATGACACTTGCCTAACGCCTGACTTTACTGAAAAGAAACTGAACGTGCAGCCGCGCTATTTAATGACACTTGCCTAACGCCTGACTTTACTGAAAAGAAACTGAACGTGCAGCCGCGCTATTTAATGACACTTGCCTAACTCATTTCAGAAACATTCTAAAGGGGAGCACTAAACAAAGCTCCTTGGACAGGTTTCTATTGAAACGCCCTGCGAATGAAAGTGATGAAAGCATGGCAAAAAAGAAAAAAACTAGTGAAGAAGAAAATTAAGTTAAGCAAACGTGAAGTGAAAGAAAAAAACATTACAATATGCTAATCGGGTTTGCCAACGTCTGTTTATTTCTTTAGATTCTCTTTTATGTATTAGGTTTTATTTTGTTTGTATACAATATTTGTTCATTATAAATACATTTTTCTTATGTTGAAAACATTTAACAAAAAATTGGGGTGGTTTTTTTGGGGGCTGGCATGAATTAATCTCATTTCAATTAATTTCAATGGGGAAAATTAATTTGAGATGCAAGCATTTTGACTTACGAGCTCGGTCACGGAACAAATTAAACTCTTATCTCATGGTATCACTATACATATAATGTGTGCTCATGGGACACAGCTTATGGGCTTTGGTGATAGTAATTACCTGTTGGACCAGGGGCTGGCTCTGTGTGCTAATACCTTCGCTTCTTCTCCCTGTACAGAACAGAAGACTGACAGCCACTCTATCGCTGACATAACTTCCATTGTCCGACATCCTGTATCCTCCCCTTCCTGCCTCATGACCTTGAAAACCTAGAAAATGGTCATTTTGTTCGTAATTTGAGGCTGAACTCTGGCCTGCAAAGACAACTCCGCTATTACTGCTTGTTTTTTTTTCTTTGTTGCTTATATATCCAATTTTATGGGGTCACCAAAGTGATGTCCCTCTTTATCTGTGTCTGTCATATCTTTTACAATATAATAGAGATTAATAAAAACAAACCTGAAGTTTAAGGATAGTTTAGGTAAACCCCAGTCTCCTCATTTGTTATGGGGAATAATCCTGGATTGAGATCTTCACCAGTTATATACTCTTGCAGTGAATGTCCAAATAAATTTAGTCAACCCACATAGTTTGAGAGGTTCTCTTCATTTTTCATCTCCTCTACTAGTATACTTGATTTTTTTTATTATCCATCTTGTCAATGCTGGGAAAATGTCAGGGGCAGTTTTATTATATGTACATGGGCAAAGCTCATCCTTAAAAATCTTAGTACTAGGTAAAGAATAGACTTATAGTAATGAAACTTCCTCTAAATAACTTAATTCCTTTTCAAGTCCTACTTACTCTAACTTCTTCACCATAACTGAGCCTTTGTAAATACATATTTCACTTTATCCATTCAACCTGGCAGACTTGTGTTTATGTGTGTATGTAAGTGTATATGGCAGCATGATGACACAGTGGTTAGTGATAATGTCTACAGATCTGGTGTCTTGGGTCACTTTGCCCAGTCACTGCATGTCTATGTGCATTCAGTGTGTTCTTCCCATGTTTATATGCATTTGTTCTTTTTTCCCCCATATGCCAAGGAATGGTAAGTTTGATTGCAAATGTTAAATTGGCTCTGTGTGTGAGTGTGTGTGTGTGAGTGTGCAAGGGTATGCACTGCAATGGATGGAATCACAGTTTGTCTAATGTTGCTTTCTGTCTTTTACCCACTTCTGTTGGTGTAAGATCTGTCCACAACAATCACCCCTTCCCCCCGACCCCAACCATTGAATTTAGCAGTAGTGAGAATGTTCTGGTGTACATACATACAAATGCCTTGCAAAAATATTTAGCCCCTTAGCAAAGTCTATAATTTTGGAAAAGAAATTCTAAAATTCTTTACTGAAATTATGTTTTCTGTGATATTTATTTTTTAAAATGTGACATTGTTAGAAAGAAATCATAAGAAGAAAAGTGATATATACCATTTTCATACGTGCTCAATTCACACAGTTTAATATTTTGAAGAACCAACTTCTTAAAGTCCTTTAGGGTAAGTATGTACTAGATTTGTGCACTATACACATATATAGTATCTTTTATATATATATTTATATATATATATATTTTATATATATCCTATATACATCGGACTTCCAACACAACTCGGAGTCCTGCCACATGCAAATGTTCGCTGATGACACTGCTATCGTGGGCTGCATCAGGAGTGGGCAGGAGGAGGAGTATAGGGACCTAATCAATGACTTTGTTAAATGGTGCGACTCAAACCACCTGCACCTGAACACCAGCAAAACCAAGGAGCTGGTGGTGGATTTTAGGAGGCCCAGACCCCTCATGGACCCCGTGATCATCAGAGGTGACTGTGTGCAGATGGTGCAGACCTATAAATACCTGGGAGTGCAGCTGGATGATAAATTAGACTGGACTGCCAATACTGATGCTCTGTGTAAGAAAGGACAGAGCCGGTTATACTTCCTTAGAAGGCTGGCGTCCTTCAACATCTGCAATAAGATGGTGCAGATGTTCTATCAGACGGTTGTGGCGAGCGCCCTCTTCTACGCGGTGGTGTGCTGGGGAGGCAGCATTAAGAAGAAAGACGCCTCACGCCTGGGCAAACTGGTGAGGAAGGCAGGGTCTATTGTTGGCATGGAGCTAGACAGTTTGACATCTGTGGCAGAGTGACGGGCGCTCAGCAGGCTCCTATCAATTATGGAAAATCCACTGCATCCACTAAACAGTGTCATCTCTAGACAGAAGAGCAGCTTCAGCGACAGACTGCTGTCACTGTCCTGCTCCACTGACAGACTGAGAAGATCGTTCCTCCCCCAAACTATGCGACTCTTCAATTCCACCCAGGGGTGTAAACGTTAACATTATATAAAGTTATTGTCTGTTTTTACTTGCATTATTATCAATCTTTAATTTAATATTGTTTTTTGTATCAGTAAGGTGCTGCTGGAGTATGTGAATTTCCCCTTGGGATTAATAAAGTATCTATCTATCTATCTATCTATCTATCTATCTAATTGCACACTAATCAATTCTTCCTGGAAGACTTGCTCCGGAATGTACAGGTTAACTGGATAATACTTGTGCACAGCAATTTTCAATAGTTATTGTAATAGTAATTGATTGATGTCATTATATTTCAATGTATATATGGTGTATTTTGTTGTGTGGTCAGATTTACATTTGTGCCACCCATATAACATCTCTTTTAACTTTGGCCAGAAATTTGTATATTGGTCTTATCTGACCCACAAAACCTTTTCTTACATCACCACAGCTCATTCTTATTTTATGCTTTAAGATACCTCTTCTTGAGTAATGGCTTCTTTTTTGCCAACCTTCAAAACAATCGAGTGTTATGCAAGCTCCTAATGCTCTCCAGACTGGAGAGACTCTGAAGGACTGGAAAATGACAAATATCATCCCATTATATAAAAAGGGTGACATGGCAGATCCAAATAACTATAGGCCAGTAAGCTTAACATGCATCACAGGAAAATTAATGGAAGGAATTATTAAGGATAAGATTGAGCAACACCAGGCAAGGACAGGAGTTATTCTGAACAGTCAGCATGGGTTCAGAAGAGAAGTGTTTTACTAACATGCTGGAATTCTATAAGGCAACAAAAGGATACGATCAAAGTGGAGCATATGATATTATTTATCTTGACTTTCAGAAAGCGTTTGATAAGGTGCCACATGAGAGGTTGGGCATCAAATTAAAAGAAGTCGGAGTTCAGGGTGATGTTTTTAGATGGGTGCAGAATTGGCTCAGACACAGGAAGCAGAGGGTGATGGTGCGAGGAACCTCATCAGAACTGGCCGATGTTAAGAGTGGTGTTCCACAGGGGTCAGTGTTAGGGCCAATGCTATTTTTAATATATATAAATGATTTAGATAGGAATATAAGTAACAAGGGCGGCACGGTGGCGCAGTGGGTAGCGCTGCTGCCTCGCAGTTGGGAGATCTGGGGACCTGGGTTCGATTCCCGGGTCCTCCCTGCGTGGAGTTTGCATGTTCTCCCCATGTCTGCGTGGGTTTCCTCCGGGCGCTCCGGTTTCCTTCCACAGTCCAAAGACATGCAGGTTAGGTGGATTGGCGATTCTAAATTGGCCCTAGTGTGTGCTTGGTGTGTGGGTGTGTTTGTGTGTGTCCTGCGGTGGGTTGGCACCCTGCCCAGGATTGTTTCCTGCCTTGTGCCCTGTGTTGGCTGGGATTGGCTCCAGCAGACCCCCGTGACCCTGTGTTCGGATTCAGTGGGTTGGAAAATGGATGGATGGATATAAGTAACAAGCTGGTTACGTTTGCAGATGATACCAAGATAGGCGTATTAGCATATAATTTGGAATCCGTTATATCATTACAGAAGGACTTGGATAGCATACAGGCTTGGGCAGATTTGTGGCAGATGAAATTTAATGTCAGTAAATGTAAAGTATTACACATAGGAAGTAAAAATGTTAGGTTTTAATACACAATGGGCGGTCAGAAAATCGGGAGTACACCTTATGAGAAGGATTTAGGAGTAATAGTGGACTCTAAGATATAGACTACCCGACAGTGTTCAGAAGCCATTAAGAAGGCAATCAGAATGTTAGGTTATATAACACGATGTGTGGAGTACAAGTCCAAGGAGGTTAAGCTCAACAGTTATAATGCATTACTGAGGCTTTATCTGGAATACTGTGTACAATTTTTGGCTACAAAAAGGTTAGCGGCACTAGAAAAGGTCCAGAGAAGAGCGACTAGGCTGATTCCAGGGATACAGGTGTTGAATTATGAGGAAAGCTTAAAAGAGCTGAGCCTATACAGTTTAGCAAAAGAAGATTAAGAGGTGACATGATTGGAGTGTTTAAAATTATGAAGGGAATTAGTACAGTGCAGTGGTAGTGCTGCTGCCTCGCAGTTAGGAGACCAGGTTCACTTCCTGGGTCTTCCCTGCATGGAGTTTGCATGTTCTCCCCGTGTCTGCGTGGGTTTCCTCCGGGCGCTCCGGTTTCCTCCCACAGTCCAAAGACATGCACGTTAGGTGGATTGGCGATTCTAAATTGGCCCTAGTGTGTGCTTGGTGTGTGGGTGTGTTTGTGTGTGTCCTGCGGTGGGTTGGCACCCTGCCCGGGACTGGTTCCTTCCTTGTGCCCTGTGTTGGCTGGGATTGGCTCCAGCAGACCCCCGTGACCCTGTGTTTGGATTCAGCAGGTTGGAAAATGGATGGATTAGTACAGTGGATCGAGACTGTTATTTTAAAATGAGTTCATCAAGAACACGGGGACACAGTTGGAAACTTGTTAAGGGTAAATTTCGCGCAAACTTTAGGCAGTTTTTCTTTACACAAAGAACGATAGATACTTGGAATAAACTACCAAGTAGTGTGGTAGACAGTAAGGCATTAGGGACTTTCAAAACTCAACTTGATGTTTTTTTGGAAGAAATAAGTGGATAGGACTGGCGAGCTTTGCTGGGCTGAATGGCTTGTTCTTGTCTAGAGTGTTCTAATGTTCTAATATGGTTGACTAGTGCATCTTTGTTATAGCCTCAGTTACTGAGTTCTGTTGCTCTTTCAAAGTGTTTGGTGGTCACGCTATAGCTTCCCTCACAAGTCACCTACTTGGTTGCACAGAGAGTTTTGAGGGACATCCTTTTCTAGGCTGTGCTTGCATATCTAGACACAGATTATGTTTCCTAATAATTGAACCATCAGGGCCACATAGAAAATTATAAACACTTTATACTGTTTCCTAATGCATTTGTATTCATTTATCTCTTACATCTTTAGAATGTTCTACTGAATGTGTCTTGATTCTTTGGAAAATAAATCTCTTCATTCCTTAATCAAAGTACAATGTATGAACTTTCTTCAACAGCTGGCATTTCTCTTAAACATCAATAGTCAATCTGAAGCTCCAGGGAAAGGAAAAGCTGGTGTCAGATTTAGTGGGAAACATAAATTGGTGTCATAATCAGCCAAAAATGTTCAAAGCAGCATTAGTAAAAAATAACCTGGTCCATTTTTCAAGCTATAGGCAACAAATGGAATAACTTAAAGAAATACTGGACTTTTCTAAATACAGTGCACATATCCAAGATATCCTGAATGGGTTTAACAAACAATTTAAAGAATTTGAAAGACTGAAAAACAGCATCCTGTGGTGTTAACCCTAACCCTGTGATGTTAACATTAAAGTACAACAAGCCGGCCTTAAACTTTAATCATGTGATGTGCAAGCTGATTCATTCCTTCCATTCAGGCAAGAAAAAGGTACAGATTTCTTTCAAGTGAATGCTTTCCAAACCCATGTAATGACATAAATATTTTGCAGCACATACAAATGTGAAAGTGTGTTCTCCAATTTGATGTTTGTGAAGAATTGCTACAGAAGTTGTCTCAGATTATTTTGTGCTTCACCTTCTGAGACTGGCAACTACAGAAACTGAGGTAATTATTCCGGCTTTGGTTAATGCAGCAAATTATCTGCAATTGTGACAATGATAGAAAGAAATCTTAAGAAGAAAACAGAAATATACCATTTTCATATCTGCTCAATTCCCACAATTTAATAATTTGAAGAGTCACTTTTACAGCAATAACAAGTCCTTTAGGGTAAGTAGAGTAAGTATGTACTAGCCTTTTAGAGTTTATGTTTTTCAATACACTGTATCAGTATATGCTCCTAACCTCAATACATTAAAAAGTGAGTATTTGTTAGTAAAATATATTTGAATTTGATATTTTTGAATTAGAGAAAAGCCAAGCATGGCTAACACGGTACAACACCCTAGTACTACAGACATTTTTGAATTAGAAATTGTGATATTTATTATTTCCTTTTGGTTACTTTTTGTGAATGTGTAATTCAGAAAATAACTGCACTAACCTGAACTAAAACTTTCCTGACATCAGAAATCTTGGTAAGGGTAGTTTAGGTAAAGTCTAAATTTAGTTAGAATATTTACTCATGAATTATAATATATTATTAAAATGTTTAGCAAAAAAGTCAAGTTACATAAATTCCTTTTTTTCAAAACTTGTATAAACATCTTGAAAGGCCTTAAAAGCTCATTAAAACCATCGATTCACCTAACTTATATCATTTATAGTGTGGGTAAGATGATCAACAGACTTTACAGGGCTGTTTTACTCCAAAAAGGAAGGTCCATGGGGAGCCTAAAGTGCATAGGTATCCATTACAGGAGGCTCTGTCTGTTAGATTTCAGTGTCCTGGAAAAACTAAATAAATAGAGAGACCAGAAATATTCGGGGTGTCTTTTTAAATAAATTTTAGGGCTCAGAAAAATAGATTGCAGATTGTCAATAACCAATAAGCAAATCTGGTGTTATCAATAAGTAAAATCAATACCAAAATGATCAGAAACCTCATAGTTCTAATTTTATGCTAAAATTAATGATATTTTAACTTTGAAAACACAAACACACATTCATTTTCAAATTCTTCTTTTAGATGTTGTAAAGCACTGGCTATTTAAAGAGTCATATGATGGCATCATGTATTATGACCCTCTGAACCATGTCCCTAACTATTGCTTATAGTCTCATGGTAAGTGTTATGATTTGATTATGTTATAAATTTATTACAGCTTTGTTTTTCATATTGGACATTCTGGTTTGTGTAACAGTTTTGAAGGGTGCTGAATCTTATTTTGATAACATTTTGTTGTAAACACTTTTATTTAATGTTGTTTAAAATATTTTAACATGTTTCAGCGATGCCATTTTGTTTTCTGTAGGTGCCACAAATTTGAGTTTAATGTGTGTACAGTTGCTAGCCATGTTGCTATGCAGGATGACTAGAGGTTGAAACCTGTGTCATGAATTTAATGATATAAAAGTTACCTCAAAGATTTTGTGGTTTTCTGAGTTTTGGATGTAAACCTATAGTGCTTAGTGCATTTTTTCGATCTTGTGGTTACAACTTAGTTCTTTGTTTTCTTTTGACTTCTTTTGACTCTTGATTTCAGGCATTTTTTATAAGGCATGATGACAGATCAGTTAGACATTCTGGCTTTGAACTTTGCAAGGCTTTAGAGTGTGTTTCATCTCCTGATTCTTCCTCATTAAAAATCTGCCTCAACATTTTCTGTTGTGGAATAGTAAGAGAAGCATAAAATATCTATGACCACAAAAACAAAATAGTGTTATTGTTATACAAAACATAATGATGAAAAGTATCGGTTAATGTCTAGAAACAATGCTTTTTAATAGTTAATTTCTTAGTGGTTTGAATAGAGATGGACTAATTTATTTTCTGACTGTAATAACTGTTTTTTCAGCTTGAAACTAAGCACTAATGAAAGGGAAAGCAAAGTTTTATTTAATCATTAATTAACCAAGATCAACCACTGTCACTATTTCACCAGCTGATATTATTTTTGATTATATTCTTACATCGTTTTATCTTCACTAATGTGATATATGTTCTTTTCCCATGTGAAATTGTATTGTAAAGTTAATCACTTTCTATAAATTAAAAAATATATATATATATCTTGCTTGCACTGGCGCTTTTCATTGCAGTCTATGGGGAGTTAAGGAAAAGCTTAAAAACTTAACAAATACTGAACATGCATTTTTCACCCAAGACAGTTGTCAAGTATTGATACACACACATCATTGTGTAATAGTTTATACATGTCATTTTTGAAGAAAAAAACACCAGTATTATGAGATTCAGGTATTTGAAAAGAAGACCAGCCTTACGTAGTAGCTCAGCACTTAGTATTCATGCACAACAACCTTTCACCTGCCCAGGGAGGTGTTTCCCCCTGACAGACCAAAAACAAATCACAGTAAATTTTTCATGCCACATGATTGGTTTTGTTTTGAGTTAATTCCATATTTACATGAGAAAATTAATGATTATTTCTAGATCCCTTTTGTTGTCACAAACATGTATCAGAAACATGGAAGGCACGGATCAATACTCGACAACTGTCCTGGCTTGAAAAATGGATGTATTTGGTAAGTTTTTAAGCTTTTCCTTTGTGTCCTATACCATTCGTTGTAAAGTGCCAGAATTTAAAAGTAAGCACTTAACCTTAGAATACAATTTCATGTGGGAAATGCAAATATACCATTTTTGTGAAGAAATAACTTCAAATAAATTAATCTTGAAAAATACCAAACTTATTCTTTAAAATTGTACAATTCATGCTGTAGGTGTATTAAAATAAACAAAACAATTATACCTAGAACAACCAAGCAAAGTTTAACTTTGAATTGTAATAACTCACAGGTTGCCAGACAATACTATAGATCATTAAAGATGTCACATTCTTAATACAGGTTTCTTCTTTTGGCTTTGGTTTTTCATTCTTTTATGGCTAGGAAAGAGTTTTATTGCTTTCTCGCACCATGTTCTGGCAAAAAAGAAAAATTAGGAGGTGCTATATTGGTTGCAACTATCCCCTATATGGAAATACAATAACACTACAATGTTAAAAAAGGAAAAAGCACATGTGTGACATGAAAGAACTGGATCACAGATGCATAGTTCTCAGAAAAGATTTGGGTATGTTCTCCTCCACTCCATTGATAGAAGAAGAAACCATGTTAAAGACTGTCTTTTCACTCCCCCTGTGCACTCTTAAATTTTTCCATGTAAGAGTTTCACTATGCTTGTTTGTTTCACACAATATTTCTTTGATACTGGGAGAGCTATATGTTATTCATTTTAAGGATAAAAGTTACCTTTATCATTATGGTGTAAGGTACATAACTGAAACAGAAGAACAGGTTCTGTGGAAAGACCAAATCATACAGAACGTTGTTCAAGTATAATAAATGGATGTGCGTGAGTATAGCTATTTTTTGAAGGATGCCAATGCCCAAATTTTGTTATTTAATCAGATACGTATTAGGTTGATTATGATTATGAATAATTCTTGCTGTAAAGATTATAAATACATTCAACTTACACCTCTTTCTTAACAATGCACTGTAAAAATATAGCTGTTAATTTTACACTGTAAAAGTTTTAAATAGTGAAGGTAAACAATTAAAAAGTAAAACGAAGTACTCAGTAACACAGAAACAATGAAATGAAACTTATAGACTGATATAATATTTTTTACATTGTTAACCTGCAAAATAATAGTAACCCTGAGATTATGCTGTTAGAAAGAAATTTTTAGTCTACATTCCATTCTGCGGCACCAAGCTGTTTAAAGAACAGTTGCTATTTCTTTAAATAGTTGTTGTTGCGTGTATATATATATATATATATATAGAGAGAGAGAGAGAGAGAGAGAGAGAGAGAGAGACCCTGTGACCCTGTGTTCGGATTCAGCGGGTTGGATAATGGATGGATGGATATATATAGAGAGAGAGAGAGACAGACAGACAGACAGACAGACAGACAGACAGCGAGAGAGAGTACATACAATTTTTTTGCAGAAAATAAGTGGTTAAAACTCTTAGTCTCCTCTGATTTGATACACTGTAAAAAATTCCTGTAAAAAATACATTACACAAACCATATATTTTCACAGTAGAAAAACTGTAATGTAATAAATTGTTAAAGCAATAATTGTATGTACAGTATATTCAAATTTAAGCAGTATTTTAATTGTCAATTATGAATTGTTCCAATATGCAATGGAATTTTATGATTAATTGTTGTATTGTGGTAAAATTACAGTGATGCTTCATCAAAACATTAAGGTTAACATTAACAATTCAACTTACCTCAATTTACTCCAAAAATGACTCCATGAAGTTAACTTTAAACAGCTACCTTTTATTAATTTAACTCAAAATGATCATAGTGGCTTTATGTGCCTATTTCTTCAATATTACTTTAAATTAATGTGCTCTCTTGGTAAAATAAGCTTGCGTGATTGCTCTATAAAGTATGATGACATTTTTCAGAACTTTTTCAACATTTTCTGGTTTTGTTTTCTTGGCACCATTTCTAATTTGCATACAGTTACAAAATTTGCATAAGGGAACTCCCCTTTTTACCATATTGTTCTTGGTGACCTGCACACCTTTGCACAGTGGGGAAAAAACTTAAACAGAGTTAGCAAACTTATTTTTCCCCAAGTGCTGAAGGTTTTTTTGAGGGTGTGGAAGCTGATTATTGGTGGGATAGTTATGATAAACTGGCACACTTTCCTTCTCCATCAGACAACATGACATACAGTAACTTCTTTAAACATTGAATTATTTTTAGTGTATAATAGTTGATAGTTTAACTCATTCTGTAGGTGGTAATTAAACTATAAAACAAGCCGTGTTCATAAAAGTGAGAACCAAAGAGAAGTATTTTTGTAGGTTCTGGATTAATTTTATCTCAGTACAGAGTGATCTATTTACAATTAAGAAGGTATGTTGGCCTACTGTTCCTCAGAAATTATGTTAAAAAATTTGAAGACTAGTTCACCTCTTGATAAATTTTGGGAAAAAAATCATAGTGAATGTGGACTTTCAAGTGAAAAAACATTTAGGATATCATTTTGCTTCCATATGCTTATGTTTGGGGTAAGGTAACAATGTGATCTTCACAGGTGGCACTTTGGCCAGGGAGGCATTTTCATGCTACCATATTTTTTTCAAATTTATGAAGTAATCTTCTTCTTCTTGTTTTAGCTGCTCCCATTAGGGGTTACCACAGTGGATCATCTTCTTCCATATCTTCGTGTCCTCTATATCTTGCTCTGTCATTCCCACCACCTTCATGTCTTCTCTCACCACACCCATAAACCTTCTCTTAGGCCTTTCTCTTTTCCTCTTGCCTGGCAGTTCTATCTTTAACATCCTTTCCCAATATATCCAAATTTATGAATTAATAGTAGAAAAAATAATTATGGACCTTAAAAATTTTATACACACCTGGTTCCTTTTGTATATACTACCTTTAAAAACTGTAATATATATTTTCAATTTAAAACTTTCAAATTTCCAATAATGCAGTTCACAAAGTCTCAATACTTTATAAGCTTTCAAAAATCAAAATAGTGCATGTGCATTTTTGATGAAGCCTGTATCACAATACAATATGTATTACATGTGGATTAAATGTGGCATGTCATGCCTAGTAAAGACATTTAGAGGCTCTGCAAAAATGTACCTTGCCTTAGGAGTCATTATTTAAAGTGCTGGTCCTGATAATGTGAATGCAGATTATTCCTTGTTAATGCCACCAAAACAAAATATTAAAATAGGCTAAATATGAATACTACTTTAAGACTTTAACAAACTTTGTACCACATATTGATGATTTGTGTTCTTCTCATTACTTTCCTGCATCCGGCGCCGCCGTGAGTGGCAGCCTTTTCAGCAGCTTGTGAATTTCCCATTGGGATTAATAAAGTATCTATCTATCTATCTATCTATCTATCTATCTATCTATCTATCTATCTATCTATCTATCTATCTATCTATCTATCTATCTATCTATCTATCTATCTATCTATCTATCTATCTATCTATCTATCTATCATTAAGATTGTCCTTTTACAATTATCATGTCAGAAACCTAAAACAGTTGCATTATTAAATTATTTTACATTATACATTTATACATTATGTGGTTTGCACGTACCCCATATAGTTGACTTCACAATGCCTCTCTTCTCCCACAGTGAAAATTATTTATACACCTAATAAGTATGTTTGCAGGGGTCGACAATTTTATCACTGTGGTGTTTCAAAGTTTTCATTTTGATGCCATTTAGATCTATGTTTTCTATTACATTTCATGTGTACTTAATTTATTGTAGTATTTTCCATATTGATGTTTTTAGTGCCCTAATTATTTAATTTTTAAATTTATATTGCTTCACACCTGGTCCCTGTTTAAAACTGCTATCTTCATCAAAGGTTTAGATGATCACACATCTTAAAGATCAGGTTTTAATAGATAGATTTGGATGTGGCTTCTTTTCACCAGGATGAGTTTTTTCATCCTGCATATCTTCATGTAAGCTTGGAAGAAAGAGCTTGGTGAGAAACTAGTGAGAACAGCACTAGTGAATCACTGCTCATTATGAAGTATCTGGAGCTATGTCTGGCTTCAAAATAACAGGTATAACTCTGCTCTCATTGTGTTAAATTCACTCTTGTTGGAAGTTTGTATTTCTTCCTGTTCTGCCATATAAACAAAAGGTGACAAGCCGACAGAGAGAGTAAAAAAGGAGGACCAAGAGACAAGCATGAAAGAATGAGCATGGGTCAAAACTGGGAAGTCAGTTTTTAGGCAACCAAAACCAAATATTAGGCTAAAAGAAAAGAAAATAAAGTCAGCTTATGATCAAAAACCTAGAATTTTAAAGGTTTCAAAGAGTTTATCCAACAATCTAGGTTCTTGTAGATATTTTGATGCTGGCTTTTATACTATTGGGATAGTGACACAACATTTGAAACCACTTACAGAATTACATATAAAAGCTTATTTAAGGAGAAATACGTTTTTTAAAGTAAGTTAACTCATAATGCCTCCTTTGACATTCACCTGTCTTGCATTGTGACCTCTCTTCTGTCTGCATGTGTTGTAAATATATCTTTAATGACACCTCTTCATCATCTAAAAACCCAAACTATCACCTCATTCACTTTAAATGTGTTCATTGTCTGTCTTACTCCTCATAAATTGTATTCTATATATCTAGCTATTGATTCCAACTGTCATGTCCATCCCTTAAATTACCCCTAATTAATTTCTTTGCATGTGTTGGGATTGTCATCTATTTTCTTTTTTCTGACTTGTTGTCTTCCATTTTGTCTATTAATATTCCTGGACCGCTTTACTCATTCACAGTCTTTCCCAATTCGTAGCACAGTGGGCATATCAATGTATCATCCAACCCCAATATAGTTTTCTGTCTAGCTAGTTGGGAGCTGATTGGATGATGACTGGTGTCTTGATCATAATGGCTTTTAAGGGGCATTCTTCTTTATTTTTTCTATGCCACATCTATGTTGCGTCTCTCCCTCGTCTGTACTTGCTTTCAGTAATTCTAGATCTGTTGGCCATCTCTTTAAACTGGGCTAGGACAATGGAGAGTGAATATAAAGAAGAATGGAACAGGGTGGATAAGGGCAAGGTACTGTGGGACAGTGGTTTGACTTTGACTTTTTTCTTGTAAATTTGACAAATACTAATGTTTGCTGTTCATATTCTTATTTTTGTGTAATCTACATATTTAAAATCTGACAACAAAACATACATTTATGTTTTTTGTTAAATTGATAGGGTGCTTTAATATATAAATAATACAGTATATACTCGAAGGTAAAAATTATCCAGAGCATATTTAATTTGCACACTTTTCATTATGCTTAAATCAGCTTTGAATACTTTCAGCTCACTGTCAACCATCTTTTAAATTATCCTGAAGGAGTTGTCATGCTCTTGTTTTTCATCAAATGCTTTTAATAAGTAACAAGAAATAGGCACTTGTCTTTCTCTCATTGATCAACTTTATTATAAAAATAAATCTGTCTACAGTAGTTAATGCATTGATTTTAGCTTTCTTTCTATGATGTTCTGTTTCTGATTCTTTGTGTGTTAAAATCTTTCTAAAAGTCAATGTATCTAGACATTTGCTTTGAATAATTAATTTTGAATTTTAAAAAGCTCAAGAAAATCTATATTTGTTGTGATGTACCGAACCATGCTTTCTGCATAAAATCTGCCTAAAATCTCAAGTTTCAGTCAAAGACCCAGTACTGTACAACCTAGACATCTGACAATGTGCAAATGATGTTCAGTGTAACTAACTAACAGAGGTTCAACCAACATGTAAATTATTCAGATTGGGCAAGTAGGGTTTATAAGTGACATTCAAACAAATTTTACTTTTACCACTTACATACTGACCAGTGACATGCGGTGAAGTTCATAGCTGGTGAGGCACTGACTCCTTCAGAGTGAGATTTACAAATATATGAACCCAAAAGAGTAGCTTATTCACTATGCAGTTGGCAGCATGCACATTGATTACTGGTTATGTTTCATATATCATCAGTATTCTTTACACACACATAGGTAAGGTAAATATTTGTCTGGGAAAGAATGTTACATTTATAGTGGTGAGAGAGAGTGGAGATAATGCATTTGCTCTGCACCGTCCATGTGTTCTAAATTTACCGTTGCAATTCCACAATTCATACTCATTCAATACAAATGAAATAATAGAGTAGTGTACCAAAAAAAAAAAAAAAAAGGATTTCAATTTTGACCTTAAAACCGTTTATGGTCTTACCTTTATTTGTAAATGAAGTCCATGCACCTATCCGAAAAAATCTCCCTAATTTCTTGTAAAAGTCCTCCTTATTTTCCTTTAGTTTTAAAAATCTTAATCTTCCATTTTGGCAGTCAGCCGGAACAAAAAATAAAAATAAATGGACTGCTGCAGTGCACTTGACTATCTGATATCTCTTAACTTATTGGCGCCCAGACCATCTGCATAGAAGAATAGCAGAAACGGGCACCTGTTGGGTTCACATCCTCTCCCTTCAGTGCATCATGGTACTGTCTGCCTCACCTTGTGCCTTTTCACTGCGGTTTAATGTCCAATCAGCAAAACTGAATATGTCACACACATTCATTAAAGATATTAGCCAGACTGTGGAAAGTCAGGGTATATAATAAACGTGTCTGCACACATTATTTTGGTGACATACACAGAGAGAGAGACAGCAACTGGTACGTGCCAATTGCAGGCATCAACCCAGTGTGTGAGGTATAGTGCAGTCTAAGGTGAGGCTCGGCTTGTTGCTACCGCACCTTGCGTTTCTATCTTATATTTGAACAGGAAATGCTCCAATTCAGCAACTTTGACTATAAAAATTATTAAAGTTATTGGAATCATACAGAAAACAAACTTACAGCACAGACCAGTGGACACATTTATTTTATGTTATCATTATTAGTTTTTGTTACTTTTCATGATGACTCACCTGCCTCCCTTGACGGTACGTCCCTGATCCTGACTATAACAGCATGAAAAAGTTTCTGTCTCAACCATGCTAAGTCAACTGAAGTGGAGGAATTTGTTAGTAAAACAATCACACAATAGTTGGTATACAGATAAGCAAGTGAGCATGCAGTATTTAAAGGACAGTTGTTGTCAGAACAGAAAAAATAAACAGTAGAAAAACAGCAGTGAGGGCAAAATACCGCCTGAATACAAGGAACATTAAATTTAACCTCTGGTAAGGTGATCCACCATCTCCTTTAAATGTTTTCCTGATTTCCAATAAGCTAATAAGATATTGCTATAAATTTTGGGCCTGCTTCTTAATATCAATCTCAGTCAGGCTTTTTCACTTTCATTAAATTAGTCACTCCTCATGACTCACTTATTTCTTTTTTCCAAATGATTATAGTATTATATTTTGGCTAAGTGGCTCAATGGTCAGTGGTGCTGATTAAGACTATAAAGTCATGAGGTTCATGAACGTTGTTTTTCTTCCACATCTCAAAGATGTGATGATGACCATGAATAGACCTGGTTTGAATGAATTTTGCCATGCATCCAAGAGCATCAGAATTTGCTCCATACCATAAATTGGATTGTATGGGTTCAAAAGTGAAAACAGTGTCCTCCATAATGTTTGGGATAAAGACACATTTCTCCTCAATTTACCCCTCTTTTCCACAATTTAAAATTACAAATCAAACAATTCAGATATAAGATTAAAGTACACATTGCAGACATTAATTTAAGGGTAATTGTATGCATTTCGGGCTTACCATGTACAGATGACAATACTTTTAATACATGGTCCAACCATTTCATGGGACCATAATGTTTGGGACATAGCCATGGTTGGTATATTAAAGCAGTCATATTTACTCCTTTGTTGCATATCCTTTGCATGCAATGACTGCTTGAAGTCTGCGATTCACAGACATCACCATGTGCTGAGTATCTTCTCTGGTGATGCTCTGCTAAGCCTCTAAAGCTGCCACCTTCAGCTCTTGCTTGCAAACATTATAGAGGACACAGTATATGGCACCCTTGAAATCTGGGAGTGAGAAAGACTGAAAATAAACACAATGAAATAGTTAAATACATCCTTGTTAAAGGTAATTTTACCACACTAGGTTCCCTAAACACAATATTATTATCAAGCATCTGCGAGTGCAGGTTTTACCTTAAAATATCTGAAAATATTGGGCTGTTGTTTTTGTCAGGGGCACATCAAAGAAAATATTCATAGCATCAGAGTCAGTGAAGTTTGCCCAAACACAACTTCCAGCTTTACAACAACTTCTTAGAGATACTAATAACTGGCACTGTATGTTTTAATGTGGAACTTTTTCTATAGAAATGGTGATGAAAATGGCCCTTTTCACTTCAGTAGCAGTGGAGCATCATGCCACGCCATTGCTTATGTTCCCAATGGATGAGCTGTCCTGCAATCTCCCTTTATTGCATGTGTAATTTGTAAAACACAATGCAACTTGTCTTGAAAAGATAAGTCAACTTTTTCAGATGTATTCACTGTACATAGGTATCCACAGACACACAGGCACACCATGCTCAAATCAGTTTTTCTGAATTTAACTTGAATTTAATTTCTGAGCCCATGACAGTGAATTTCTTAGCCCATCACCAAACTTCCATTTAATAAAAAATATAATGAAATAAACTGAAATAAATCTAATATAAATTAATTAAATTAAACAAAATGTGAAAAACACAACAAAGGCAAGGGCCATAAAGACTAGCAAAAAACTAAGAAAAAAAGACTTCATATTTAAATACTTAAAGGGAACAGAATCATAAACAATGAAAAACTGAACAAAATTCCTTAGACACAGCAAACTGTTAATAACAAAAGCAAAGACAAAGCCACTGGAAACTTTGAGACAAAACCCTCTGTAGGGTTCAAAATACTAAGCAATGTTCTCAAAAAAGTTAAGCACTACCAATAGAAAACTACATGTCCCCCAAGTGATAAGTACCATAATGGAAAACTAAATTTCTCAATTGAGATAAAGTCCTAAATATAATACTTAATGTTTTAGGAGAAGCACCAAGAAGTATAGTGCCCAATAGTACAGTAGTGAATGCTAACTAATGCAACAACGAAAATAAACGAGTGCTTTTACAAAAATCTCCGGTGACTATGTCCCTAATGACTGCAGCAACTTAGAGTTCTAATTTAGCATGAGGCCCTGCCTCTTCAAGCAAAGACCATAAATGAAAGTAATTAGTAAAAACAGGGCCAGAGAATAACTTAAACCACAAAGAACATGAATTTAAGAGAAAGGAACTTCCTAACTGGCAGATCACAGTATGTACAGTCTGGCAGCATCACCTCCTTCACTCTGACCCTTACATTGGCAGTCCACAGGTTAGTGCACTGAGCCCCCATCTGTACTCCTTGTTCATCTATAAAGCTCCAGCTCCATCTTTTAATTTAATGATGACACCACTACCATAAACCTGATTACCAACAATGATGGGTCAGCCTGTAGAGAAAATGTTTACCTGCTAACTCAGTGGTGCCAGGACAACAATCTCATCCTTAAATGTCATCAAAAATCATGGAGCTAGTCATAGGCTTTAGATAGCACAAGACAGAGCACACATTGGAGAAGTGCTCTGAAGATTGTTTCCCTTTTTAAATTTCTTGGAGTACTCATCACTGATGAACTGAAGTGGATGTAACACATTTTGGCTATTATCCTAAAAACATACCCATGCACTTACTTTTAGAAACATCTGAGGAAAACTCAGATTTCTACATCTGTTCTCACAAACCTCTACAGGTGCACAGTCGAGTCCATCCTCACATCACACCACAAGCACAGGATCTGGTTGCCTCAAGGTCATAAAGCACTGAAGTGGGTAGTTAAAGTGGCAAAGAACAATACCAGTACCTGGCTCTTTGTCTTTAGGATATCTAAAACATTTGCCTTTGAAGGTAAACGGTTAAATTGAAGACCTCAGCCATCCTGCACAGCCATTTTTCTCATCTCCTCCTTTCTGGCAAACAGTACAGGGTCATTCACACTTGCCCCAATAAATTCATAAAGTGTTTCTATCCACAGGGTGTATGATTACCAAAGAGTCAGTTATAATAACAAATTTTGTACACATGCTTTGTAAATACAGTATATAATGTATACATGTGTATAGTAGACAGTATATGTATAATTTTACATATGTTGCACTCTATGCCTGCTTATTTATTTATTTATTTACTTATTTATGATGTATGTGAATGTGCATTAATTTTTGCTGGAATTGTATCACCATCACTATTTAAGGGAGACAAGCATGTGAGAACTTCATTGTGCACATAATAATAAACTTGAATTTGGAGTGTTAATCTTAAAATGCAGCTGACCTATGAACACAGCATTCTAGACTTTAAAAACTAAGAAAAACTCTGAATGTGTGTGTATTTCTTTGTATATAGTTTGCAATATTCTTCTATATATGTTGCATGCCTTTTAACATTCAACATTCTGAAACCTGCTTAATACAACTCAGGGTTGCAAGGGACCACTGCCTATCCTTAATAAGATGTCTTACATGTCCCACTGGACACATTTTGTTTAGAAAACAAGGACATTTTTATTTAGGAGCAAAACAAACAAATTAAGATCATAGCACCAAATTTGCTAATGTATTTGTCATCATCTTTAAAGAGAAAATCCAAGTGTAGTCATAATAAAACAAAAGTTAATACCAGTATTCTTTTCAAAATGTACTATTGTTGATTGCTTGAGTGCAAATCTCTCAAAAGATTTTTCCTTTAATAGGTTAAAATTTCAGATGCTGCTAACACCATACATATGCTATTATGGCTGCCATGATGTTACCAATCATATGGAACATGCATCATGTGCCTAGCAATCACACTGCATCACAGTGACTGAACATACAAAGGGTGGCAGCCATGAAATCTAGAATCACAAAATGGCAGTGTATATGCAAACAAATACATAAAATGCTGATGTAATGATGTCACCAAAATAGCAATAAAAAACACAAAGAAGTGGGAAATAAAAATGAATGACATGTGAAAAATGAACATTTTCCTAACAGTCACAGTAGTGTTACAATTCAGCCTGATCACTACCCATGGCTTCATATTTTTTGACTTTTTCTTTTATTTTGTTCAGTAAATCTTTCTTCCTTACATGTCTGGTTGCTGAAGGCACAGACTAAGCAGATACAGTATAGTGGTTAATAACTCCTTACCAATATGTTGGTCACTAGAAGAGAGCTAATAAAAGAGACAGTCCTGCAGCACTGCAAACCTCTGGCTTTGCCTTATGCCCCTTTCAGGGTTTAGGCTCTGCTCTTCCAATTATCTCTGCATTTGTGAATTTAGGCTTTTGTATTTTAGTCTCTGGTTTTGGATTTTTTTTTAACTCAAGATATTACGTCTTACTTAATGGTCCTTAGATTTTGTTTTTAAATTTGATTTGGTTTTGAACATTTCATGGTTATGCCAGAATTTGTTTTTTCACTCTCAGTATTTCCTTCAAGTATGTAGAAATTAACTTATTGCTTTATTTTATTATTTTATTATATTTTTGGGCTTCTGTTTAAAGATTGGATTTATACTTAATTACATTTTAATTTAGTGATATTTGGTTCGTCATCATTTCTTTGTTAATTTTATAATAAATTATCCCTGAATTTTCTTTCTGCTCTCTTATTTTGTGGAATGAAAGTAATTTCTTTTTAATATACTAAACATTAAAATGTGAATGGTGTTTTCTAATTAAGTACTTCAATATTATGATTAGTTTTTTAAAGACCTTAAGAATAAGTAGTACATTTTTTTATTAATTTCTTCTGGAAGTTTCTTCAGATGATCTTGTGGCATCACACAAAAGGTAGACTCTAACCCTAGATGAGACCTTAGTTCATCATAAGATGTTCTAACAGAGACATCCGCACAAGACTCAAATAGAACTAACACATGTTTTGGGGAAGAAATAGGAAAACTGTAGGACATAGAGACAAATCACTGAAGTCAGAGACAGAGAGAGAGTAAAAGAACATACATTTTTCACAACACAAAATGACCAGGAGCTCAATTCAGGTTAGGATGCTAGATCTATGAGGTAGAAGCACTGACCATTGTGCTTTTGTGAACTGGTGAGAAAAACATGAGATGAACAAGCCAGGCCAGGATCTTTACTGGCTTGTCTAGAGATAGAACAGCCTGAACCCAAACTCTACAGGCAGGCTTTGGCCATCACAGACCCAAGAAGGAGTAGTGGCTTTGAGACCTCAGCACAAATACTTTAAATATTCCAAATACATGAAAATGCTCCTCAAGGGAGAGGATGACCAAACACTTCTGGCTTAATCAAACAAAGATGAACAAATAATTTTATAAATTAAGAGTGTAAATATAAAAACAAAAGAAGAGCAAAACAGGGGAAAACAAGACAAAAATAAGGTAAAAGGATATGCCTAAAAAAACAATATAAGGCAAACTAGCGCAAATTGAAATCCAATAATTAAATTCCAGAAATCAGAAGCAAAATAATCATAAAACGGAAAAATTCAAAGAAAAATACTCAGAAACAAAAAGAACTCCATGACAATCATTGAACCTCTACTGGGACAAATTCTTCCAGCAGCCATGATGGCCCGGCCTCTTGTGGTTATACCCACAAAAAAGTAGGAACATATTTAACCATATAATACATTCAGTCGATCCTAAATAATACCTGAACATAATGATATGAACAAAGTTTACATAAATACAAAAATACAACAATAACAATAAAATGGATAACACATAAACCAGGAAACAAAAGGAGGCTGATATATAACATGTGCAGCAATGTCTATTAGCCATACTATATTTGTACCCACTGTACAGTAGGGTTTTGCAGTATACTGGTATTAGAAAAGTACCCAAACCCAAAAAACCCAAATTTTAAAACTGCATGTAACATACATTTTGAGATTTTTGGTGTTGGAAGTAAGCATCAGTTTTCTCCTCAAAGCGAGGGAGGTGAGCAAATGTGCAGCACACCAGGGAGGCTGGAGTATGATAGGGTGGGGGTGGGGAGGTGTGGGGGATTATTTGTTATTTGCTTTAATTTTGGTGTCGGTACTGACGACTGAAAGCTGGTATTGATACCAAAATCTAAATTTTTGTACGAATACAATACTACTGTTCAGTGCACTGGGCTCTTAAGGGAAAAAAACAACATTTAATAAAAATAAACTGAATAAGATTTCACAAAGCAAACAATAATCTTATAGATTATCCAATTGAGGACAAATTACAAATAAAGAAAACTTAAAGGAGACTAAAAATTTTATAGTTGATAGAATACTGGATTAGCAGTAATAATTTTAAAATAGTCACCAGTAGTTAGAAATCCTTATTTTTTCCTAATTTGTAATTAAAAACAGACAAACTGTGACTTTCTTGATTTGTTCAGTAACTAGAATTATTAATAGTTGTGGTGGGCAGCTGGGAGCTGTGCCCAGCCGGGACGCCTAGAAGGATCGGGAGAGGGACTACGCCTCCCCCGGACCACGAGAGGGCAGCCACCCTGGTTTGTATGGGGGCCACGGGAACTGAGCATGGAAGCTCAACCCTATAGGGGTCTGTGGTCACTGCCAGGGGGCGCCCAGAAGATTGTGAAGCCCTGGACATCAGCACTTCCGCCACACCCAGAGGTGCTGCAGGAAGCTCATCAGGAGACACCTGGAGCACATCCGGGTGGGAATAAAAGGGGCCGCCTCCCTTCAGTCAGTAGCTGGAATCGGGTGGAAGCAGACGAAGCTTGGTGGAGAGGAGTGGAGGCGGGGAAGGAAGGCTGTACATTGAAGAGGCCCGGACTGAGGGTGTGTGGTGTAGAGGCACTGGGTTGTGTGCGGGACTGATTATTTGTAAATAGTTTTAATAAATGTGCATGGTGTTTGGAACATTGGTGTCTGCCTGTCTGTGCCGAGGCTGATCTTCCACATAGTGTACCTGTGTTGTAACTGGAATCTGCTCCACCATACTGGCTGAAGAACACTTACATGATAGATAGAAAAAACCCTGTGGTATTTCTGCCTCAAAGTAAACTCAGTGATAGGTTTAGAAAAAGATCATATACAAGCTGGAAAGATGAGATCATCAAGTTGTTTATGAAGAAGTGTGTATTTATACTGTCATGTCCTCATTAGGTGCAATATACAGTTGTGTATGTACAAATAGTTGGCCTTGCCTAACTCCCACCATATGGAAAATAAGGAGACCTTTTTATGTAAAATTCAAATAAATATATTTTGTCACACATGTGTGAATAGGGGTCCCAGTCAAGGAAGGTGATACCACTCTTGAAGAAGAGCCCCAATTAGGGTGAAACATGCGTTGTGTACTCTTTGTATTGTTTGGCAGGTACTCTGTAACATGCCTACAATCTGCTTCTTGCAGCTGAGAGGGCGTGGTGTGACTGATGTTTACCGACTGGCCATCCAATCACAAGTGTGACCTGGTAGGTGACCGCCCAAATAATCACATTGTGAACAAACCTATGAATATATATATGTGTATATATATTTATATATTTAGTTAGGTCCATTAGTATTTGAACAGTGACACAATTTTCATTATTTTCGCTCTGTACACACCCACAATGGATTTGAAATTAAGAAATCCTTATGTGATTAAAATGTAGGCTTTCAACTTTAATTTAACGGGTTTTACCAAAAATATCATATGAGCTGTTTAGGAATGATAGACATTTTTATATATGGTCCCCCTATTTTCAGGGGCTCAAAAGTTTTTGAACATTTGACTGACAAGCTATTCCATAGGCAAGTGTAAGCAGCTCTCTCATTATTTCATTAAATATTAAGCTGATAAAAGGCCTGGAATTTATTCCAAGTGTGGAATTTGTATTTGGAAGCTGTCAGTGTGAACTCTTAATATGAGGTCCAAAGAGCTGTCCATACACGTAAAAACAAGCCATCATTAGACTGAAAACAAAACAAACCCGTTAGAGAGATAGCAGAAACTCCATGAGTGGTCAAATCAACCATTAGGTACATTCTTATAAAGAAGAAACACACTGATGAACTCTGCCACACCAGAAGGTCTGGAAAACCACAGCAGACCACTGTTCTGGATGATTGCATAATTTTATCCTTGGTCAAGAAGAACCCTTTCACAACATTTAGCCAAACCAAGAACACCCTCTGAGAGGTAGGCCTATCATTGCCAAATTCTATAGTCAAGAGATGTCTTCATGAAATTAAAAACAGAGGGTTTACCACAAGGTGCAAAACAAATGGTAATCCTTAAGAGTAGGAAGGACAGCTTAGACTTTGCCAGAAAACATTTTTTTTAAAGCCTGCCCAGTTCTGGAACAAATTTCTTTGGACAAAGGAAACTAAGTTCAATATACACAGTACCAGAATGTTGGAAAGAGAAGAGTGTGGAGAAGAGAAGAAATGGTTTATGATCCAATGAATACCACATGATCTGTGAAACATGGTGAAGCTAGTGTGCCTTGTCTGTTGTCTCGGTGTATGCGCCAGCCGCAGTGAGTGATGTCTCCGTGAGTGAGACATTTTAGTCAAAACTTCGCTCGGTGGTTGATGGGTGCCTGTGAGGTCACACTCCTCTGGTCATGGGTGACTTCAATGCAACCACTGGCACTGACAGGGCTGTCTATGAGGATTGCCTCCATCCCCATGGGTCTGGTGACTGTGGTGAAAGTGGCTCCATGTTCCTTGACTTTGCAAAATGTCAGGGGCTGCGAATCACTGGATCCTGGTTCCAGCACCCTGAGCCGCATCATTGGACTTGGTACTCCAATACTGGTGGGGCAGTGAAGGAGATCGATAAAATCCTATTGGGCAGATGCTGGAGGCTCTTGCAAAACTGCAGGATGTACAGAAGTGCCCAGTTTGTGAATTCTGACCACAGACTTGTTGTTGCTACTCTGAAGATCCAGCTTAGGTGCAGTAGGTTACCACCTACTAGGAAAATGAGGCTGGACTTGGCCAGACTCCAAGAACAGGCTGTTTCTAATGAGTTTGCACGCAGTTTGTGTGAGGAACTTGCAGATTTGGGTACGACTGCCAATCCTAATATGATGTGGGAAACCTTTCGTGATAAGACCCTGAGGGTTGCTGAGGGTTGTTTTGGTGTTACCGGTGTTCCCAGAAGGAGGTGTTTCATCTCGCTGGGCACCCTGGATATCATCGAGAGTGGACACAATTCACAGCTTGATGGAAACTCTGGTCTGTACTGGGAACTGAGAAGGATGGCTGTGAGGGCTCTGAGGGCTAATAAGGAGGCGTTTGTTAGAGGAATCTGTGTGCAAGTAACACACAATCTTTGGTCTAATGACCCACATCCTGCTTACAGAGGAATCGAAGCATTACGCACTTCCAAATTTGTTCCTCTGAGAGTCACAGTCAGGGCGGCTAATGGAAGGTCCTTATGGATGACACTGCAGTCGTGACCTGCTGGGCTGGCTACTTTGAGCAGCTGTTCAAAGCTGATCCTCTGGATAGGATGTTGGATATCTCTGGGTCCACGGTTCTTGAGACTGATCCTCCAATTAGCTGTAAACCACTCAATTTCACTGAGATTGCACAGGTGGTGAACCAGTTGAGGGAGGGGAAGGCTGCAGGGATCTGTGGTATCCGGGGTGAACTTCTCCAGGCTGGTGGTAAGGCTGTCCTCCTGGCATTGCAAGCAGTCTTTGCTTCCATTTGGGAGATTGGCGTCATCCCAACTAAGTAGACAATGGGACTTGTTGTCCCTATCTGGAAAGGGAATGGTGATTGCCTGGATTGCGGCACCTACAAGGCAATAACACTGCTCTCGGTGCCATGTTTTGTCCTTGCTACGGTCATCCTCAATAGGACCCGTGATCACTTGCTCACCTACCAGCGACCAGAGCAGTTTGGTTTTACGACTAAGAAGTCTAACATCAACTGCATTCTGGCACTGAGGGTTCTCATGGAGCGCAAATGCGAATATCGGCAGAATTTCTTTGCAGCTTTTGTTGATTTTTGTAAAGCGTTCGACTGAGTTGATCGAGCTGCCCTGTGGGACATCCTGGGTTTGCAGGATCCCCTCAAGGTTGCTGGATTTCATGGCCAGCCTGTACACTGGTACTGTGAGTGGTGTGCAGAGTGGAGGCAGAACCTCTGTGTTTTTCCCAGTTGATTCTGGGGTTCGTCATGGGTGTGTTCTTGCTCCTACACTATTCAATTCTATGGACTGGGTGTTGGGCAAGGTCGTGGGGTCTAGCGGCTGTGGGGCATCTGTTGGTGAAGAAAGTTTCACTGATCTTGACTTTGCTGATGACGCTGGGATTTTTGCAGAGTCAATGGAGGTTATTCAGGGCTCTCGAGAGACTGAGCAAGGAGTCGGAGTGTCTGGGCTTGCGAGTGTCCTGGACAAAAACCAAGATCCAGGCTGTTAATGACCTCTTGGGCGCATCCATCAGCAGTGTATCTGTCTGCGGAGAGAGTGTCAACTTTGTCAAGAGGTTTACTTAACCTAGAAGTGACATTCATGTCTCTGGTGACTCTTCCTATGAAGTCAGTAGACGGATTGGAAGAGAATGGGGGTCATGAGGTCGCAGGAAAGGGATATGTGGCGCTCCCAAAATCTGTGAAAAAGGACAAAGGTCTAAGTCTTTAGAGTCCTGTTGCTTCCTGTCTTGCTATATGGTTGTGAGACATGGATGCATTCCAGTGACCCGAGACAAAGACTGGACTCCTTTGGTATTGTGTCTTTTTGAAGAATCCGTGGGTACCACTGGTTTGACTTTCTGTCAAATGAGTGGTTGCTCATGGAGTCCTGAATGAGGGACATTCAGTTACGTCACTATGGCCATATGGTGGGATTCCCAGAGTGGCTGAACCAGGCCAAGGGGACACCCACGTAACACCTGGCTGTGGCAGATAGAGGGTCATTTCTGGAGGGTGGGGACTGGACCTGTGTGTCTGCCTGGGGGTTGCCAACCAGAATTCTGAGCTTTTTTGTTGTTTGGTGGGTGCTGCAATGCACTGTACCAGTGCATGCTCCCCAACCTGACTTGACCTGCAGAATATGAAAAGACAACACAGAGACATTACAATGAAAACGTTACTGATCTTATGACAAAAACATATGACACAAAACAATTTATGAAAGTGTATTTCCAAAGTCAGAATAGTAGTGGTAGGCACTGAAAAACAGATTGCAGAAAGCAAGCCAACTGGATCCGTCTCTTCAGTTTGAAAGTATCGCATGCAACATTTCATTGAAGACATTCATCTCTCATACACTCTGCATATACAGATACTAGCACACAGTCTCCTGTCTATAACATATGACTAGAACCAAAGAGTTTGATTTTCATAAAAATTCCAAGTGATGCAAGAGGGCAGCAGGATGACCAAATAGCTGTCCTTGAATGGGAAAGTGTATTCAGGACCACAACCCAGTATTGTCCAACTTTGGACTTGATGAATTTAGTGGACTTATTATGGACGACAGATGCTTCTATTAATGGATAGACTAATACAGAGAAGAAGTGAAAGGGAGAAGAAGAGGGAAGACTGCTCTAGTGCTACAGAGTGATCTGTGGGTCTGAGAGGTGTCTTGGTGCTTTGCTTTGTCTATACTGTTAATTTTTATTTATTTATTTTTTTTGTTAGTCAGAGCAATAAATTAAAAAGGCAGAGATATAGAGATTAAAAGTGCAGCACTTTTCAATAGACTTAAACCAATGTGACAGATATGTCTCTATGCTATCAGAAAAAAAACAGACACCAAACCTGGACAGGTCACCAGTCTGTCACAGACTTTTACCTGGAAATAAAGTTTACATATCAAGTCAGATTTCCTTTAGTCGATGGTTGCTGGCATTTTCAAAAATGCTAGAGGAGTGTAAACAAACAATAACACGATAGACTATGGTCAGAACTATACAGAGCATATCCTTATAGGCAGCATTATGGTGAAGGGAACTGTCCTGCAGTAACAAAACTCCTTGAGATGGTCATCTTTACTGTTTCTACACCCTCTTACATTGGGAAAATCTAATCACTTAAATCTGCACTTCCTTTCTACTTAGGTGTATGCACCAGTTTATGATACTTTTTTGTATTTTCTTTCTGTATATGTGTGTGCCTCAAGATAGATAGATAGATAGATAGATAGATAGATAGATAGATAGATAGATAGATAGATAGATAGATAGATAGATAGATAGATAGATAGATAGTCTTTTCTGATCTTTCTAATAGATAGATAGATAGATAGATAGATAGATAGATAGATAGATAGATAGATAGATAGATAGATAGATAGATAGATAGATAGATAGATAGATAGATAGATAGATAGATAGACGTGAAACAGGTACAACATAACAAGCTGACAGGTAAACAGATAGAAACATAGATTTTTACACTATCAATTCTAATTCCCTATTTAGAAGTCCATCTGTTTCTTTCTCAATATTACAATGGCAACCTTGTTCTGACAGATGTCTGAAGATGACTGTTTGTCCTCAGCATATGTCCAAAACCATCACTTATCTTTTGTGTCACCATATATCTTACTGTTTGTTAGCAGGATGCAGGGTACTAAGGTTGAGATACTGCATGTCAGTACTCTCCATGAAGATTAGACATACAAAATAGCAATACTATTCTGATTATAGTTCTTTTCTTCTGACATTAAACCTGTTTACAGCAAATTTCTAAAAACAGCATTGCTAATGCTTCCAAGTGAAGACAATGTTCCTATTCCTCAATAGGATTGTATTTTAAGAGTTCTGATTTATGTTACTTGACATCCTACATTAGTCCTAACTGTTATCTGTGTGTGTGTGAGTGTTTGCATTAGGCTTTAGGTGATATTTTTTCCTTTTATGTTATATGCTGTAGAAACTCTTCCTTTTGTAATGAATTTGCCAGCCTCTCCTGAAGCAGAGTGTGTGTCTCTTGATCTGTTAGTGTGTTACATAAGTATCCACTGTAACAGAAGCAGTGAATACCTTCTAATGTCCATGCCAGTTAATTTACTCCACTGTTCTATCTTGCATCTAGTGCTGGGTCACAAAATGACAGAGCTCTGTTTCAGTGCCATATTTTCGGGTGGCTAAGCTTCTGTGTATTTTATTCACAATGACATTTCCTCAGCTCTGCCTGCTTCTTTTTAAAGTGATACTCATAAGCTGTTATGAAACAACCTCTCATGTCTGTAGACAATTTACTTAAAACAATTTACTTTTTAGTGTGTATGGTTTCATAAAGCAGTTTTCAAATATTAAACAAGCAGAAGTATGTGGTAAGTGAGCTGCTCAGTGCTCAGAGTTGGGACAAATACTGTTGTTGAACTTTGGAACGATTGTCCATTAAATGTTGTAATGGCTAGTTTCTTTATATCTTTACATAGCAGACATATAGATTTATTTTTTTAAGTGGAATCCAGTGTCAAACTACACAAGCCTTTAACTGATCTATTACCTCAGAGACGTCTCCGGCCAAGTTACTTAAAATAAAGAATCTAAAGGCCGCGGTATATCATCCTCAAACCTACAGTCTAGCTGAGAGATTTAATCAGACCCTAAAAAAGATGCTTGGCAAGGTGGTCAGCGGGGATGGAAGGAGCTGGGATCAACTCCTCCCCCTTGTGCTCTTTGCCTTCAGGGAAGTCCTTCAAGCCTCGATGGGGTTCTCACCATTTGAATTATTATATGGACGACAACCCCAGGGCATATTGAACATTTTGAAAGAAGGTTGGGAAGGAGAGGCTCTCCCCTCAACTAATATTTTAGAATATATCACACAGTTACGCAATAGATTTGGGAAAATTCAACCTATTCTAAAAAGTCACATGGAGGAGGCACAAGCAGCATAGGCCTGCAATTATGACCGTGGCACGACGCTCTGGGAGTTCCAACCGGGGGATCGGGTCATGGTGTTGGTTCCCACCTCCAATTCTGAACTACTTGCCCATTGCCAGGGACCATACAAGGTTAAGGAGAGGAAAGGGCTCCTCGACTATTTGGTGAAACAGTCCAATCGTCAGCCGAGCGAGCGGATATATCATGTGAATATGCTGAAACCGTGGAAGGAAAAGGATCCAGATCCCTCTTCCGGCCAGCCCCACTCATTCTTTGCTCAGACCAACACCCTTAACTTTGGCTCTAACTTAAACACTCGACAAAGACGAGAGCTCGAAGCAGTTATCTTGTCCATCCCGGAAGTGGTAGACGAAAAACCTGGAAGGACTTGTCTGATCGCCCACCACATTGTGACTGAACCTGCGGTTATAGTCCGAGAGCACCCCTATTATCTTCCCGAGGCAAAGAAGGCTGAAGTGGAACTTGAAATCAAGCGCATGCTGGACTTAGGAGTCATAGAGGAGAGTTATAGTCCCTGGTCCTGTCCAATAGTCTTGGTTACTAAGCCCGATGGGAGCTGGAAGTTTTGCAACGACTTTAATTGACTTAATCAGGTCTCCCAATTTGACACTTATCCTATGCCTCAAGTGGAAGACCTCCTTGAGAGACTTGGACAGGCGGAATATTTGACCACACTTGACATGACCAAGGGGTACTGGCAGGTTCCTTTAACAGACTCCGCGAAGGTCAAGACTGCGCTTAGCACCCCTAGTGGACACTGGCAGTATCGTGTCCTTCCATTCGGGTTGCATGGGGCTCCTGCGACTTTCCAGCATCTGGTGGACAAAGTGCTACACCCCCATAACCTGTATTGTGCTGCCTATCTAGATGACATTTTCATCTATTCCAGCATGTGGAAGGAACACCTCAGCCCGTCCGAGCGGTATTATGGGCGCTGGGTGACGTCGGTCTTCGGATCAATCCAAAAAAATGTTTTTTTGGGTTGAAGGAAGCCAAATATTTAGGCTACCTGGAGGGTCACTGTACTGTGAAGCCACAGTGGTCCAAAGTAGATGCCATTTTAAAATGGCCCCATCCGTGATCCAAGTGGCAGGTCCAAGTGTTTCTCGGCTTACCCGGGTACTACCGCCGGTTTGTGCCTCGCTTTTCAGAGAGAGCGGCACCCTTGAGTAATTTTACAAAGAAGAGGGCCCCCAACACTGTGGTATGGACTGATGTGACAGAAGCTGCATTTAGTGACTTAAACTGGTCCCTGGCGTCAGCATCTGTTTTGAAAGCACCTAACTTTGTGCTTCCTTTCATTCTCCAAATGGATGCTTCGACACAGGCCTAGGAGCATTGCTGAGCCAAAGCGTCGATGGTGCTGAACACCCCGTCATGTTCCTGAGCCGGAAACTGCTGGATCGGGAGACCAGGTATGTGGCGGTGGAAAGAGAGGCTCTTGCAATCAAGTGGGTGATTACACAGTTGAGGTACTACCTCCTGAGTCGGGAGTTTACACTTGTTATGGACCATGCACCTTTACAGTGGATGGCTCTACACAAGGAGTCCGACCCTCGAGTCAGTAGGTGGTTCCTTGATCTGCAGCACATTCATCGGAATGGCTCTCTCCACACCAACGCTGATGCTCTCTCTCACGTTCACGACCTCTCGGTGCAGGACACCCAACCTGACAGGTCTGGGCCTTCCTGTAACACACTTGTGATTAGGGACAACCAAAGGGCCTGAATAAATGTAGTTCCACGCCAAACCAGGGAAGTGGCGAAGTGCGCTAATTCTCTCTCTCAATTCCTTGCAGACCATTCTCGGGAAATCCCGCCCTGTTCTGGGGCAGCCAACGATGTCACTTCCGGTCCTGATGACATCATTTCCCCTGCGAGGATTTAAAAGCCACCATCTTAAGATGATACTCAGTTCTGTTTGGACTCCATTGTATGAACATGTCTGTTTTTGGACAGATTTTGCAGCCAGGAAATATTATATGGGTGGCTGCCCCAAACTTTCCCAATGTCTCTGGGTTATTCTTGTTACAGGGTTTGAATAGAAAAAACTAAGATGGTGGTGCCCATTAAACTCAAAACCAAAAATAAGTAAATTAAAAGGGACAACATACTAGTAGATAAGAAAGACAGAATGAGAGAAAGGTGTCAAGGATTATTGTGACTTCCCACAGACTCTACAGAACATTTGACCAAACAGATACTGGGAGCACCAGACCGTCTACCCAGCAAAAGTGAGTGGTCATGGAGGGGGAGTAAGGCAAAATCTAGATATAAAGCAAAATTACAAAAGAATACTAGACACACCATATGAAAAAAATTCTAAAGGGAACTGAAATGTCTTTCGCATTTTCTCTTCTGAGCATGATTGACACACAGGTACTTGTTATGGTCAAGCCAGGGTTCCTCCACTAGTATATGTTTAAATTGCTTCTTTTTGTCTTCTTCGTTCACTTTTCATTATCGATCAGTTTTCCATTGTTTGTTATATTATAATATTGTTCTTTTCATTTTTTAACTGTCTAATTATGTGTGAACTGTTAATTTTATTCTGTTCAGTTATTTTGTAATATCTATGTGTTTTTTGCCATTCTCTTATGCTCTTTGTATTTTGTGGGTGCATCTCCAAAAGGCTTCTGCGAACAATTTTATTGTATTCTTCCTGTTCCTCCAATAAATCCTTCTTTTATGAAGTTTCTTCATTGCCTGTACAATGATCTCTTCCCTTGTTGGGCATTTTGAGTGTTTTTCAAGACATTTTATAGTGTCTTTTTTGAACTTTGATGTTTAAGCACAATGCAGCCGAGTGTAGGGTGAAGCCAGCCAGTCTAGTGGAAGTTAAATTGCCTTCCGGTGCACCTTCTCTGGACAAGAGGGTGGGATTCATGCCTGTTTCCTTGGCTGTTTTTGAAGGCTTCATACCACTTCAGTCACATAAATCATGACCATAGTATTGCCAGGCACAAAAACATGGAGGGTAGGGGTTAATGGGATTGAAAGGCTTATAGGCAGTCTCCAGATCATTCTCCATTCACAGCTGGATTTATGCACAGGCTAGCCAGGGCTGCAACCTAAGGAGCCATGGGCTACAGGGGCCCTGAAATGATATATGAACAAATACTTTTTGTTACCCCTTGAACTCCTTTACCATCTTCCCTGAAAAAACATGTCCACCATTAATTTCATGCCTTGTACTCATCTTCAGTGAGTACACTGTAAGTAAAATACTGCCAGTACACTGAGTAAAATAATCTTCATTTATTTGTGCTTGTTGCTTTTGTGTTTGTGGGACTGTGCTGTGCCTGCAGGACATGGGGAAGACCTGCCCCACAGGTGAGGACAATAAAAGTTTATTTGTTTTTATACGTGTGCCTCCCGTGCCTGTCTGTGTCAGGTCGGTGCTCATATAGCGCCTTTATCACAACTGATAACAGGTGGCCTGGAAGTCTCTTCTGTTCTGGAATGGTGGGTTTAGCAATAAAAGGATATAATTGTTGTTCTTTCAGGTTTGAAAATGGCAGATTTTGAGGTCAGAATGAGGACCAAGTGATTAAAAGGAACTAGTAAGTCAAAACCCTGCAGGGGTCAAAAGTCAGAAAGCAAAAAAGGAAAACCCAAAACTAAACCCAAAAATGTTTTTTGAACAAATACCACACTAAAGTCCTGTCTCACTAAATTAATTTGAAAGCTGGCTACATGTTTTGCTTTTCCAATGCTTTTGTAATTTTTTATTTTGATCAGTACATTTTTCTTTAAGTTTTTAATTTTCTCCTTGTTCCCTAAACTATTCTAGTTTTATTTTCAATTTGAATTTATAGTTTCATGTTTTTCTGAGCCATATCATTAAATTTAATATTATATTTTTTGTTTAATTGTGATGCCATTTCATGTTTCTCTAGATACTACCATTTTGTTTAGGATCAGGGACTCATCATGTTATGATCCTTCCTGGTTACAAGTTCAAATAATGGGTGCAGGCTTCAAAACAAAGAAAAGCCACAGCTCTCCCATTGGCCGGCGTCAAAAGATATTACCTCACCTTCGCAGGCAGCCTCACACAAAACACTAGAGGCAGGCTTACGACCTGCTCAAGCCCAAAGACGGAGCAAAGACTTTTAAAGTCAAAATGCCCACAAAAGCAAGAGAAAGAACCATGAAAAAAAAACCTCTAGTCCAACAATAAAATAAAGTTCCTTTAGATTAATTATATTTAAAGAATTCAAAAGCATGTATGCAAAAAAGAAAAAAAAATGTGTTAGCTAGTGGGCATCTAAGATTGTGGATAAAACATGACCCTAGTGTTATATTGATTTTCTTTTTGAAGTTCACATTTTAATATTGGCTTTAATATTTTTAACCTTGAGGTTTATTTAATCCTCTGAGTTAGTCACACAGTCCCATTGAGTTTGTCTAGCGTTTTGCGTTATAATCTTTGATATTCTTTTTGCTAACGTAATCTATCTTAAATAGCTCTGGCTTTTAAGTGTCAGAGTGAATTTCTGTGTATTTAATGTTTCATTATTGTATTTGTTAAATTTTAGTTTTTATTTTCAATATATTTATCTTATTTCTGTTGGCTTCATTTTAATACTGTAATTGTACAGGTATACTGTCTCTTTCTTATATTCATTGTTTTTTGTAGGTGGAGCCACAGGAGTTGACTTCCCTGATACCATGGCTTCTGAGCCCTCCCTCTGGCTAATTATGTCTGCTAATATTTGAGATAATTTGTTACTAATGGAAAGCTGTTAGTTTTACTATCTGTATTGGATTTACTGGTTTTGGTTACCCTCTTGCTATGTTTTAAGACTTCTGATGTTTTCAATCACATAGTTTGTATTGTTTGCTGTGAATTAACTTTCTAGACTTTCCGCGCTTTGTTTAAAAATTTGACCTTATTTGCTGTTTTTGTTAATAAATATTTATAGGGATTCTTTATTTGTCCTTTTTACACAAGATGGGGTTTATGGTCATTTCTCCTCTTGTGGATATTCAAGTTTATTTTTGATACCTCAGTCTTTTATAGGCCTACGAAGTCTGAGGCAAGCCATTGGTATTGGCATTAAGCCCATTGGGGTAAAGCCTTTTCCAGGCAGGCAAAGGAGGTCCGTCCTGTCCAGTGAAACCTTTTGGAGGCCTCACACATCTTTCGCCATGTGGAAAGCTCCACTTCATAACACTGGCATGCTGACATCACCTGGCATGATTTCTGGTTTCTTATAGCAACCGTAGTCACTGACAATATGGAGAATCCACAAAAGTAAAGCCAAAAAGAGAGACAAAGGATATATGAAAATCAGACAAGGGTCAAAACCCAAAAAAAGGATTAGAAAAACGGAGTGCACAAACCACAAAACATTATTCAGAAATCAAAGTCAAAATACTTAGTCTCTAGTCTATGCATTTTCCATGGTTCCTGATACAACAATATTTGACAACAAAAAATACATCTTCAACCATATACACGAATGAAAGGTAAGCAAGCCAACACCTTTTTAAAAGTGACCACAATGTTGTTGTGCATCAAAGTGCAGGCATGTCACTAGTGTGACCACTAGTGGGCATCACTAAGAAGCAGTCCTAGAACAGCACCAGCTCCAATTAAAAAAAAAGATCTATATTTATTAACCGTATATTTACAGGTTTCTTCTTAAGGTAATCCAGAGTTTCTTACACTTCATTTTGGGTCACAGGTTGCTGCCTGTTGCATCGAGTAAGGTTGTGTGTCACAGTTGGGTCAGGTATGGTTTGCAAAGTGTGTCTCTGTGGGTTTTTGTGGATTGTTTAAGCATTGCTCCACTATTATGGTTGTTGGCAGTTCTTTAAGTGGATACCTCCCAACCCCGTCCTTGATAATCTGTGGTGATTCTCCCCCTGCTCTGTTGAGTCTTAAAGATACTAAGAAGAGTGAGATTGAGTCACAAGAAAAATGTTTAAGAAATTCTGCAGTAAACACAACTTCACTGTAGCCAGGAAGCACTTCTAGGTTAGGTGGAACCCCACTGTGACTGGGGGGGCAGCTTCCCCTAGCAACACCAAGGACCTTAGTGGGCTAACCACAAAACTACAACTTCCATGCAGCCCAGCAGGTGTCCAAATGGGAGCCATACCAAATGGCTAATGCTTCCAGGAATATCATGGAAATATTTGGCTCTGTGAAGAATGTTCCTTCTGTCTTTCCATTACAATGGACTCCTGTTCAGGGATGATTCATTTATCCCGCCCGTCCGTCTGCATCCTCCTTTATACTGGCAACTGAATATTGCTTCCAACAACATGTCAGAGAATGGAAGAAAACAAAAGATGACACTCTTATAACAAAATAAATGTGTATTTATAAATTTAAAAATAGTGTCCATCAATCCGACGATGATGCTGTCCATCAATATGTCCATCTCCCCCTCCTGTGTTTACGGTGATAGGAGAGCAGATCAATTCGGAAAGGCAGACCCGGGGGCACAATGGGCAAGGGAATTGCTCCCCAGGCACAGTGGGTTGGTTTCAATGGCGATGTCTTGCCATTCTATTCTTTTCTTGTTGATGTGCCCTTGTTGTTCAAAGTGATGGTCTCATTCATTTATTGTCAGTCTCCAAATTGCACAGTCCTCAGTTAGTGTCTCAAGCTATATATGAGGAGTGGAGCAGACATTTTTGGTCTACCTTGAGATTGGGATCCTTTAGCAACTTCACCATACAGTACCATCCGGGGAAGCCATGACTCACCCACGCGGATAACGTGCCTGGTTTAGCGGAGGACGTGGTTGAGCAGCATGGCCTCATTGCTAGTTGATGAGCAGTGTTCCAGAATTTTAGTGTGTGGAACCCTGTCCTCCCAAGTGATGCCCAGTTTCTGGAAGAATAGGACGTGGAACACTTTGAGTGTGCAGATTTGCTTGCAGTAGTAAGTCCAGGACAAGCATCAATAAAGGAGTGTTGATATACATACTGCTTGATATACCACAACCAGGGTTGCCCTGCAGAGATTTCAGTTACAGAAGACACATTTGCGTAGGCAGCCAAATGCATAGGAGGCTAGTCAGAGGCGGTTTGCAATTTCCTCAGTTACAGAGGCATCACTAGGAAATTATGCTTCCAAGGCAGGGGAAGGATTATGTGTTCCCCATTGTCTTGTTGCCAATCTTGATGTCCACTGGAGGATCTTTGTGATGGAATGCAGTTTGAAGGGTCAGTGTCTTGAAGGTGCTGATTTCCTGGCCCATCCAAGAATATGGTCCACAACAGTCCACTGAAGGCTTTCCTGGTGAAGAGCTACGCTGGCAACATTGTCAACATACTGGAGCTCATAAATTATTGTCAAGGAGGTTTTTGAGTGGGCTGACAATTTTTGGAGGTTGCCGTATTGCCATCCAGTTGGTACTGGATCTGCACTCAATCAATGGCATCCAATGCATTTCTGAAGATAAGAGTGATGGCGACAAGGCAAATGTTTTAAAGCATCAGAGCAAGACACAGCCTTGCTTGACACCAATAGTGATTTAGAAAGGTGCAGATGTTTCCTCACCAACAAGGACCTTCACCCACATTCTGTTATGGAAGAGACAGAGCATAGTGAGGAATTTTGGGTGTCACCCAAACTTACAGAGTGCATCCCAAAGCATCTCACAGTTGACGGTGTCAAATGCTTTCTGCAGGTCGATGAAGGCAAATCTGATGTCTCACTGGTGTTCCCGAGCCTTCTCTAGGAATTTATGGATGACGAAGATCATGTCAATTTTGCTGCGTTTGGGATGAAAGCCAGCTTGCTACTCCGGAAATACTCTTCCTGTTACTTGATGACGTAGCCAGAGAAGCCATGGCCAAGGATGTTCCCAGCAACATCCAGCAGTAAAATTGCATGGCTGTTGCCACATTTTGATAGGTCTCCCTTCTTCTAGTAGATGGCAACAATGGTAGCATGTTTCCATGAATTTTGCCAAGCTTCCAGCACACAGTGAAGAAATCTGTCAATTTCACAAGAAGACTAAGTCCGTCTTATTTATATCTTTCGGAAGGTATAGTATCTTCACCAGCAGCTTTCTTGTTCTTAAGGGCTTGGTTGGAAGTTTGGACTTCGTGGAGAGTTGGATATTCATCTAGTTCAGGGATCAGGGGGAGTGTGGGGATCTTCTCAAGGACAGAAGGATTCGCTGGGTTAATTTGGTTCAACAATTCTCGAAAGTGCTCCGCCCAGTGATCCAAGATTTGTTGCTTGTCTTTGAGGAGTGTCATGCCATCTGCAGTTTGTACTGCAATTACATTACGTCGAGAAGGACAATAAACACATAGGTCTTGTTTTCATCTGCGTAGATTTGGATTTGGCATTGTTACCCATCAGTTTTCCTAGCTTTCATGGAGTCTGCATTATATATTTTTTTCACTTCTGCAGGAGGGAAACTGATGACAGATTTGCAAGATGAGCTTGGAATGCTGTGTTCTTGGCCTTACGAGTGGGAGAATTTTGTCTGTGGCCTCCTCAAACCAGTCTGGACTCCAAGGGCTTTCTTGAAGGAGGACTACATGGCTGTGAGCAGGGATTTACACAGTTCATCAGCATCAGAATCGATAGTCATAATGTCACCATCCGTGATTGGGATTTGGTTGTGTTCAAACTGCTTGTGAAGTTGACATGTCAATGTGTTTCTGTTGTCAATGGTTGCAAGAGATGAAATGTTGAGGTGGGGCTTGGAGGATTGTCTTCTGTTAGCTGGTCTAAGTACAGTGTGGAGGATGGACCAGACAAGTCTGTGGTCTGTCTAGCGTTATTCTTCTTGCATCGCTCATGTGATCAAGAAATCCTGGAGATCACACTGACGGACAATCATATAGTCCAGAAGGTGCCAGCTCTTTGATCAATGAAGCAGCCATGTTGTCTTGTGTTTGTTGTGGAGCTGAAACATTCTGTTGGTAATGGGCAGTTGGTGCTCGGCACAGAAGGATAAGAGACGGAGCCTGATCACATTATTCCTAACGAGGAGAAACAATGAGGAAGATAGATGTAAAGAAGAACCGATGCAAATGAGTTGTTGATATCGATGGTAGTGAGGGTGCACAATCTTCAGTCACACCAGTTCACTTCATGTCAGGAATCCATGTAACAAACCAGGTGTAAGATGACAGGGTAGGGCAGGAAGGTGCACCACTTGGGATGGACCCTTGCTGGGAGGGGTGTGGGTTGTTGAGTCAGTCTTAGTTAGGACCTCACCTCTGACCTTGCTGCCATGGGTGGCCATACCAGGAGTACATGACTCCTGACGGCATCTTTCAGGGTATCATTGAATCACAGAATGATTAAGGCGATGACTCAATGGAGGGAAAATAAAACAATTAGCCTCAGTCAGTCCTGCCCAGTGATGATGAAAGACAAGCCACAGGAGCAAAACTGAAATTACGGACCAGGAGATAAAGGAGTAAACAAGAAGCTAAATGTGTCAAGATCAAACAGCCAGAAAAGTAAAAAAAAAAAAACCAAAACAAAACCAAGAAATCAGTCAAAATTACATGCCAAGAACTGACTGTCTATGAAGATTCTGTACTATTTAAAAGCTCTTGTGCTATTGTGCTACCATCTGAAACCGTGGCACTGCAATCGCATTACACAGTGAACGTCTGGAAGTCACATGACAGCCATTAGGCATCAGTGCTGCAAAAATATTCAAAATGGTCATAACCAAAATGATGCATGTAATCGCAATATGGTAATGTCGCAAAATAAATGATGAAAAATATTAATGCATTCAGAAACACAATAAATGTGCAAGAAAATCACACAAAAGGGAATCAGGAATCAAGAAAGTAGAAACTATGATTCAACCAGCAGAAGATCACATATGTGGTGAGAAGGCACTCTACGGCAGTTAAAGGGTTACTGAAAACCAGTCTAGCCAGTTTAAATGAAAAGTAACAAACTGAGACATATTTCTCTGAGCTACTTCTGTTGAAAGGTGGCAGATCTAGTGAAGTAAGGTAGCCCTTGCAATGCTCTTTACCTTTTCTTTTCTCTTTCGTTCTCTTGCTCGGGGGTCAGTTTTCCTTTCCACTTTGCAGGTCATTTGCTTTAGTTGTAAAATGTCCAGGCAAGTCACTTATGAAGTGTACATTTCTAGTCCCTGAAGGGCGGCTTTTCAGAGTAGTGAAAAATACATACACGGTAGTAAAATGTGTTATCAGAGGCTTCACCATTTTTTTGGTTCCACTCAAGTGCATCCCCATAACAAAACTATTTTAGATACACTAATGAGTAAATTCCACTAATGTATGGAGTTCCGGTTGAGCGAATGCTGGCGGGACTGGTTGCCACTGCTCGCAAGTAACTTTTTAACTTTTTTACAATTAGTTATGATTTAATGGACTGAGCATCTGTTCTCATTTGGCAGACTTATTCTTCATGCATTATTTCTTAGTGTCCTCGCCTACATGTGGACTGGTAGGATATTTATTTGGTTTGTGTTTGTTTGGTCTCTCCTGTACCTCGCTATCCAACCTGCGACAGGCCTGCTCCAGTATTCAGCTGCTGAGGTCCTCCAACTGCATTTCCACCTGTCTGAGCCACTGCTGACTGCACTGTACCTCCCCCCGGATCTCCCCCATCGAAGATACATCCATCGTGGGTCCCGCCACAGTCTCCAAGCTGACACCTCGAAAATAATAAATTCTATCTGGGCCAACTCTCAACACTCGCCACATACATCGGCTGGGTTGCTGATCATAGTGTGTTACCCAGCCTAGCTCGGTCGGCTAACACCACTGCCAAACGTGACAACACTATTGTCAACTCCAATTTATTGAACATCTGTTCACTTACAAGCAATGGGCTTCTCATCCAGGATCTCCTCACTGATCATAAGTTTGACTTTTTCTGTCTAAACGAAACATGGCACCAACCTCATGAATTTTCTCAACTTAAGGAATCCACTCCCCCAGGGTTTGTTTACATTTGTCCACTCCGTGGCTCAGGCCAGGGATTTTTCACAAGAAGTGGAAAGTCCTGCCATTGTCTGTTCCTGCCTTCAGCTCCTTTGAATCCATTGCGTATCAACTGACTGGACCTATTCCTACTATAATTGCAATTGTTTACCACCCCCTTAAATCAAATAATGACTTTTGGAATGACTTTGCTGCTTTTCTTACACACCTATCTGCTGTTTCACCAAACATAATACTGCTGGGGGATTTTAATATACACATGGATAATACTAATGTCCCTCTTACTAGAAACTTTACATCCTGCCTTGAGAGTTTTAGATTCCAGCAGCATACTGATGTTCCCACTCACTCTAAAGGACATATCTTGGACTTGATCTGCTGTTCTGGAGTTACCCACCTTGATTGTACAGCAGATGAACTCCCCATAACTGATCCTTTCATTTAATGTTAAACTTACTCTTTCCATTACTAAGCTTCCCCGTCTCATGTCTGTAATGATAGTCGATTAATAAGGTCTATTAAGGAATACTTACAATATGATTAGTAATGCCTAGTATTAGTATGCATTATATAGATTGGATGTGGACTCAAGAACCTGTAGTAAAAGTAATGCCTCTAAGTACTATCTATTAAAAAGTTATTATCTCTTTCAATCCTGTGTAATGATTAAACTATGAACCTAACAAGATCACCACAATGTCTTTCTGTAAAATTAAGAATATTAACTTGGATTTTCTTTCCTCTAGTATTGATTCCCTCATGGACATTCATAATCTATCCACTTCTGAATAAATGGTCTCACACTATAACATTGGACTCTATGGTATTCTTAACTCACTATCTCTGTTAAAAACTAGATCTGTTTCTTTCACTTTTTCTGCCCTCTGGTTCATGCCTGAAGTTCGGCTTTTGAAAGCCAAAGGCAGGCAACTTGAACAGTTACATAAAAAACTGGACTCTTTGTTCACAATGCATAAAAATCATATACTATGTTACAAGGACTGTATTGCTCAAACTAAATCGAACTGTTATGCTCACATAATTTCTTCCAATAAAGGTAACACCAAGTCACTGTATTCACTGCTTAATAATATCACACAACCCCCAGATTCCCTACCATCTCACTTTTATTCAACTGCTTTTTGTAATTCCCTTATGTCCTTCTTTAATGAAAAAAATCCAGAGGATACACCAGTATCTCGGTATGGATTCCTCCAGTACTTCATTTGAATTCCATTCACCAACTCACTCATTTTCCTCCTCCCAGCTTCCTACTTTCTCAGAAATCTCAGATCTTGTCCGTAAGTCTAAGCCATCCATTTGTCAGTTGAATCCTCTTCCAACAGTTCTGGTCCATGCTTGCCTCCCTTCTTTGGTCCCTCTTATTTCTGCTATAAATCACTCCTCTCTCATAATAGGAACTGTTCCTTCCTCTTTCAAAACTGCTACAATAACCCCAATACTGAAAAAACCTGGTGTCGATCCTACATATTTCAGTAATTTTCATCCTATTTCTAACCTACCCTTCCATCTCGAAATTTGTGAACAAATAGTAGCTATTCAACTTCATTCCCATTTATCTCATAATAATCTGTACGAACAGTTCCAGTCTGGTTTTCTCTCCATCCATAGTACAGAATCGTCACTTATCAAAATTACTAACAACCTCCTTATGGCAGCCGATTCTGGTTTAATCACTATTCTCATCATTCTTGATCTGAGTGCTGCATTTGACACTATTTGTCACACTACTCTTCTCAATAGATTATCTTCAATTGGCATTACCCACATTCCACTAGATTGGTTCAGATCCTATCTCTTAGGCCACACTCAGTTCATTTAGCTCAAAACTTTTACATCCCAACCCACTGTTGTTAATTCAGGTGTGCCCCAGGGCTCTGTCCTGGGGCCCCTCCTCTTCATCATTTACCTCCTTCCCTTATGCAATATCTTTTGTAAATATAACAGTAATTTACTGTTATGTTGATGACACCCAGCTCTACCTCACTAGCAAACCTACCTTTTCCTTCCCACCCTCCTCATTTATTGACTGGATAGCAGAAATTGAATCCTGGTTTTCCTCAAATTTTCTTAAATTAAACAGTGACAAAACTGATGTTCTCCTCATTGGTACAAAATCAACATTATCCAAAATTAATAATTTTTTCTTTATTATTGATAATTCCTCTGTTTCTCCTTCCCCACAGGTCAAGAGTCTGGGTGTCATCCTGACACTACTGTATCTTTTCAGTCCCACATCAATAACATCTTCTGGTCTGCATATTTTTACCTGCATAACATTAATCGTATTTGCCCCACCCTCACTCTCCACACCACTGCTATCCTTATTCACAGCCTTGTCACTTCTTGCCTGGATTATTGCAATTCCCTCTTCTCTGGTCTTTCTCGTAAATCTCTTTATAAGTTTCAACTGGTCCAGATCTCAGCTGCCCGCATCATTACTATAAGCCCGTCTATTCACCATATCACTCCCATCTTGCAGCAGCTTCACTTGCTTCCGGTTTAGTTCCACATTGACTTTCAAATGCTCCTGTTAACATTCAAGGCTATCCACAACCGTGCCCCTCCATATCTGTCCAACCTCATCCATGTTGCTGGTTCCTCCCGCACCTTTAGATCCTCTTCTTCCATCCACTTGACTGTCCCCTTCATCCATCTTACCACTATGGGGAGCAGAGCATTCAGTTGCTCTGCTCCCCAGCTCTGGGACTCATTACCATCCAAGCTTAGAAATACTAATTCATTTTCACTTTTCAAATTCAAACTTAAAACTCATCTGTTTAAGACTGCTTTTTCTCTTTCATTACAATTGCTCTGTCTGATTTTAATTTTTTTTATATATTTCTTTGTATTTTCAGTTTTTGTTTATAATATGATTTTTATCTATTGTTCGGTGTATTTGAGTGTTTAGAAAGGTGCCTATGAATAAATAAAATGTATTATTATTATTAATAATTATTTATTAAATATTAAATATTTACTAAATTGATTACATTTTTTTTTATTGGAAATCACTATTATATCCAATGACCCATCCATCAATTTTTCAAACCTGCATATCCTAAGCAGGGTTGTGGGCCCATCACCACAAGCATCAAGCTCAAGGCAGGAACAATCCCTGGACAGGTCACCAGTCCACCACTTGGTGTCCAATGACCCATGATCATTAACTAAGTAGTCATTAATTCTCTTTGTTGTGTCCTGAGAACCTGATTCTTTATTTACTTTTAGCAAATCTTTGACACATGCCATGATAACAGAAGAAATGTCAACCCTCTAGATTTTCTAATTCACTTTCATGGTTTTTCACTGACTGAAGATTTACAAGCACCCACCTCCAGCTTCTGGGATATAACCACATAGCAGTTAGATACTCTTATCTGCCTCACTGTATTTTATTATACCTCTCTTCTACATCTACCTCAGTAAAAATGTAAAAATCTGAAATTAAATTAATTTTAGCATTTATTAAAGCTAATAAAATTATACCAGTTTCACAGGCGTTAAACACGTGTCCAAATCTCATACAGCAGGATGTGTTCTGCAACCATATATGGAGAATTTAATGCACTCTTTTCAAATCAAAAACAAAAAAATATATCTTTCTATAGCGCTGATTTCTGTTTCTGTGGATCCTGTCACCTTCTTCTCACAAATCCCATGAGTTGAGTTTATTGAGAATTATTAAGCTTTATGACATAGTCCAACTTTTTCATATTTACTGATTAGTTTTTTATGATGTTTTCAGTGTTCTGGTCCATCTCAAAAATATAAGAGCTGTTTCATTTTTCTCCATTTTGGATAAAATACAGTATTATGTATGTCATAGAACATTTGATAAATATTTTAAAAAATCAAAATATTTAATTAATGTAGCTATTGTCTAGTTTGGTTTTCTTGGAAAGTCATACTCATCTGTCTGTCCATAAGTAATTGATGTCCTTCCTAAGAAGGCACTCCTCTAAAATACCTAAATTACTGTTTGATTGTTGATTGTAACCACAGTTTTCCAGCACAGTGAACAGAACAGCAGGCTCAGTTTAGTGTATTTTTTTTTTGTATTTCTTAAATTATGTATATGATACCTTCAGGAGCCAGAAAGTAACCCAGCTGTCATTTTACTGCTGAAAGATTAGTTGATGCAAGGAAGATGACATGTGTTAGCTAAAAATACCACAGTTTTTTGTGAAATAGCCACAAGCCCATGAGTCAGGAGTTACAGATAATATCTTAAAAGTCTATCTTCTGACTAAATGCAAGCTAAAACTGAAAATAAGAAAACAATTACTGAACTTGTTCTAGTTTAATTTGCAAAGAAGAGAAGGTCTTACATCATACTATAATTTCCAATTATGTCCATACAAAGAACTTCTTGCAAATTTTGAAGGTTTTTTTTTTTGTAGTTATTGTCCAGGCTTTCCATTCATAATTTAGCTCAAGACAGACATTAAACAAGCCCAATTTTCTAACTGTTAAGCAAAATCTGAAAATGTGATGGGACAATTAACAATTTATCCTGTCAAACATTAAATTGTTTTTAAAATTTTCACAATACTAAAGTCTAAGTTCATAAACAGAAGAGTGGAAGATCAAGACTGTAAAACCTTTGAGACTTCAAGTTCTTCAAAACTAAAAACAACACAGGGGAGGGGACAAACAAATAATGCAAATAAATATATAAACAAACTAAACTTTATATGCAACCATGAGCTTAGCTTGCATGGATCCACTTGCCCAGTTCCAAAATACCACAGCCCTCTCAATTCTCATTTCCCTTCAGTCTGTCTTTCTCCACATTAGGACTCTATTATTGAGCTTGTCAGGAAAAACTGAAAGTTGTAATAGGTACAAGAAAACTCATATTTTTTGATAATCAGGAAGAATAGTCTAAGGTTCACAAGATCATAAAATCTAACCAAAATCTTAACCAATACCAAATGTCAAAATTAATAATTAAGTTTTTAACAAACTAGGTGAAATTCTTTGTTTTTAGAATTGCTATCTAGGTCAAGGTAATCCCTTTGATGTAACTCAAATGTTGGATAGCAGTTATAAAAGATGGCAATGTGATAATGTCACATATTGAAAATCCATCAGACCAAGTCACTAGCATCAGGCATCCATCCATCCATCCATCCATCCATTGTCTCCCGCTTATCCGAGGTCGGGTCGCGGGGGCAGCAGCTTGAGCAGAGATGCCCAGACTTCCCTCTCCCCGGCCACTTCTTCTAGCTCTTCCGGGAGAATCCCAAGGCGTTCCCAGGCCAGTCGAGAGACATAGTCCCTCCAGCGTGTCCTGGGTCTTCCCCGGGGCCTCCTCCCGGTTGGACGTGCCTGGAACACCTCACCAGGGAGGCGTCCAGGAGGCATCCTGATCAGATGCCCGAGCCACCTCATCTGACTCCTCTCGATGCGGAGGAGCAGCAGCTCTACTCTGAGCCCCTCCCGGATGACTGAGCTTCTCACCCTATCTTTAAGGGAAAGCCCAGACACCCTGCGGAGGAAACTCATTTCAGCCACTTGTATTCGCGATCTCGTTCTTTCGGTCACTACCCATAGCTCATGACCATAGGTGAGGGTAGGAACATAGATCGACTGGTAAATTGAGAGCTTCGCCTTGCGGCTCAGCTCCTTTTTCACCACGACAGACCGATGCAACGCCCGCATTACTGCGGATGCCGCACCGATCCGCCTGTCGATCTCACGCTCCATTCTTCCCTCACTCGTGAACAAGACCCCGAGATACTTGAACTCCTCCACTTGGGGCAGGATCTCGCTACCAACCCTGAGAGGGCACTCCACCCTTTTCCGGTTGAGGACCATGGTCTCGGATTTGGAGGTGCTGATTCTCATCCCAGCCGCTTCACACTCGGCTGCGAACCGATCCAGAGAGAGCTGAAGATCACGGCCTGATGAAGCAAACAGGACAACATCATCTGCAAAAAGCAGTGACCCAATCCTGAGCCCACCAAACCGAACCCCCTCAACACCCTGGCTGCGCCTAGAAATTCTGTCCATAAAAGTTATGAACAGAATCGGTGACAAAGGGCAGCCCTGGCGGAGTCCAACTCTCACTGGAAACGGGTTCGACTTACTGCCGGCAATGCGGACCAAGCTCTGGCACTGATCGTACAGGGACTGAACAGCCCTTATCAGGGGGGCCGGTACCCCATACTCTCGGAGTACCCCCCACAGGATTCCCCGAGGGACACAGTCGAATGCCTTTTCTAAGTCCACAAAACACATGTAGACTAGTTGGGCAAACTCCCATGCACCCTCCAGGACCCTGCTAAGGGTATAGAGCTGGTCCACTGTTCCGCGACCAGGACGAAAACCACACTGTTCCTCCTGAATCCGAGGCTCGACTATCCGACGGACCCTCCTCTCCAGGACCCCTGAATAGACTTTTCCAGGGAGGCTGAGGAGTGTGATCCCTCTGTAGTTGGAACACACCCTCCGATCCCCCTTCTTAAAGAGGGGGACCACCACCCCGGTCTGCCAATCCAGAGGCACTGTCCCTGATGTCCATGCGATGTTGCAGAGGCGTGTCAGCCAAGACAGTCCTACAACATCCAGAGCCTTGAGGAACTCCGGGCGTATCTCATCCACCCCCGGGGCCCTGCCACCAAGGAGTTTTTTGACCACCTCGGTGACCTCAGTCCCAGAGATGGGGGAGCCCACCTCTGAGTCCCCAGGCTCTGCTTCCTCATTGGAAGGCATGTTAATGGGATTGAGGAGGTCTTCGAAGTATTCCCCCCACCGACCCACAACGTCCCGAGTCGAGGTCAGCAGCGCACCATCCCCACCATATACAGTGTTGACACTGCACTGCCTCCCCTTCCTGAGACGCCGGATGGTAGACCAGAATCTCCTCGAAGCCGTCCGAAAGTCATTCTCCATGGCCTCCCCAAACTCCTCCCACGCCCGAGTTTTTGCCTCAGCAACCACCAAAGCCGCATTCCGCTTGGCCTGCCGGTACCTATCAGCTGCCTCCGGGGTCCCACAGGACAAAAGGGTCCTGTAGGACTCCTTCTTCAGCTTGACGGCATCCTTCACCGCCGGTGTCCACCAGCGGGTTCGGGGATTGCCGCCACGACAGGCACCAACCACCTTATGGCCACAGCTCCGGTCAGCTGCCTCAACAATAGAGGCACGGAACATGGCCCATTCGGACTCAATGTCCCCCACCTCCCTCGGGATGTGGTCAAAGTTCTGCTGGAGGTGGGAGTTGAAGCTACTTCTGACAGGGGGCTCTGCCAGACGTTCCCAGCAGACCCTCACAACACGTTTGGGCCTACCACGCCTGACCGGCATCCTCCCCCACCATCGAAGCCAACTCACCACCAGGTGGTGATCAGTTGACAGCTCCGCCCCTCTCTTCACCCGAGTGTCCAAGACATGTGGCCGCAAGTCCGACGACACGACCACAAAGTCGATCATCGAACTGAGGCCTAGGGTGTCCTGGTGCCAAGTGCACATATGAACACCCCTATGCTTGAACATGGTGTTCGTTATGGACAATCCGTGACGAGCACAGAAGTCCAATAACAAAACACCGCTCGGGTTCAGATCGGGGGGGCCATTCCTCCCAATCACGCCCTTCCAGGTCTCACTGTCATTGCCCACGTGAGCATTGAAGTCTCCCAGCAGAACGAGGGAGTCCCCAGAAGGTATGCCCTCTAGCACCCCCTCCAGGGACTCCAAAAAGGGTGGGTACTCCGAACTGCTGTTCGGTGCATACGCACAAACAACAGTTAGGACCCGTCCCCCCACCCGAAGGCGAAGGGAGGCTACCCTCTCGTCCACCGGGGTAAACCCCAATGTACAGGCTCCAAGTTGGGGGGCAATAAGTATACCCACACCTGCTCGGCGCCTCTCACCAGGGGCAACTCCAGAGTGGTAGAGAGTCCAGCCCCTCTCAAGGAGATTGGTTCCAGAGTCCAAGCTGTGCGTCGAGGTGAGCCCGACTATATCTAGCCGGAACCTCTCAACTTCGCGCACTAGCTCAGGCTCCTTCCCCTTCAGAGAGGTGACATTCCACGTCCCAAGAGCCAGTTTCTGTAGCCGAGGATCGGACCGCCAAGGTCCCCGCCTTCGGCCACCACCCAACTCACACTGCACCCGACCTCCTTGGCCCCTCCCATAGGTGGTGAGCCCATGGGAAGGCATCAGGCATCATTGCCAAAATAATAATACAGCACTCATGGAAACAATACATGAAATGGAAGCACCCACAGGAAAACATTAAATAAATTGATGGTGTGATGATGTCCCAAAAATACTGATTAAAATGAACAACAATAATAACATACAAAATGTTTAAAAACTAGTGAGATCCTGACAGCTGTCTTATATTGAGTAACTGGAAAACTCTGATCATTACCATTTTATATTTGGAACAAGACACACTATGCTATCTAAAATTAGAAAAAAAATAAAATTTACTCAGCTAAGATTTACTTTGCAACAGTGCTGACTAGTAATGCACCTGGTGATTTCTGTTGGACTTCATAAATCTGGGAAAACTCTGCATAAACAAGGCTTCTGTGCTTTATGGAATCACCCCAGGGTGTTGAAAACACATGCCAGCCAGCTCTGTGGGATCCTATAACACCTGTTCTCCCTTTCCCCGAATTTGCAGAAGGTTCCCCAGCTCTGGAAAACATCCTGTGTGAACCCAATGACAAGGAAAGATCATTCCAGTGATCCCAAGGACTTCAGACCAGTTGCTCTACATCATGAAGACCTGTGAGAAACTGGTCTTAAAACAGCTGCGGCCTCTGGTTTCAGAACATCTGGATTTTCTGCAGTGTGCCTATCAGACACATACAGTATAGGTGTGGAAGATGATCTCATCTGTATGGTCCACAGAGCCTGCTCCCACTTGAATAAAGCCGGCACCACAGCCAGGATAATGTTCTTTGACTTTTCCAGTGCTTTTAGCCCCTTTCTGCCTCATCGACTGGGAGAACATCTCAAGGCTTTGCATCTTGATGCGTGGACTGCCTGACCATCAGGCAGCAGCTTGTGAGGCTGACTGACTGTGTGTCAGAAATGGTGGTGTGTAATACTGGAGCTCCTCAGGAAACTATCCTGTCTCCCTTCCTGTTTACCCTCTACAAAGCAGATTTACAGCACAATACCAGTACTTACCATCTATAGAAATTTGCTGATGACTCATCTATCATAGGCTGCATTAATAATAGATAGATAGATAGATAGATAGATAGATAGATAGATAGATAGATAGATAGATAGATAGATAGATAGATAGATAGATAGATAGATAGATAGATAGATAGATAGATAGATAGATACTTTATTAATCCCAATGGGAAATTCACATATAATACTTAATAATAATGGAGATGAGTCAAAGTATAGGAAATTGTGGAAGGCTTCTTCTTGTTGTGCAGGGACAACAACTTGCAACTCAACATCAGCAAGACAAAAGAGCTGGTGGTGGACTTCAGGTGTGTCAAGAACCTGCTGAAATATGTCACTATCCGGAGGAGGATGTGGAAGTGCTACAGAGCTACAAGTACCTGGAGGTCCATATAAGTAACAAACTGGACTGGTCTGACAACACAGTAGTGCAGTATAAGAAGGGCCAGAGCCAAATGGACTTGCTAAGGAGACTCAGGTCTTTTGATGTGTGCAGCAAGCTACTGGACATGTTCTATCAGTCTGTCGTAGCCAGTGTGGTGTTCTATGCTGCAGTCTCCTGGGGAAGCAACTTGAGCTCAAAAGAAGCACAATGCCTGAATAAACTTATCAGGAAAGCCTGCACCATCACTGGATGAACAATGGACACACTGGAAGCTTTTGAAGAAAGAGGATGGTAGCAAAATTGGATGCCATTATGAAAAATACCCCCCCATCCCTTCCAGGAGGTGTTCTCTTGAAGCATGTTTCGCCACAGGCTTTTTCCACCACTGTGTGCTCAGAAGCGCCTCTGGGTTTTTTTTCTGCCCACAGCTATCAGGCATTTCAATACTTCCACCCAGGGTATTTGTTAAATTTATTTTGATACCATTTTGACATATCTGAACAATATGCATTTATTTATTCATTTAAATTTATATTTACTTATTTTTATTTACATATTGATTGATTGGCTGTATTATTTTTGAATCTGTATCCTTGATTTTATGTTTCTGCTGCTGTATGTTTGTGAGTTTCCCCTTGGGATTAATAAAGTTTATCTAATCTAATCTAATCTAATCTAATCTAATCTAATCTAATCTAATATAATATAATATAATATAATATAATATAATATAATATAATATAATATAATATAATCTGATCTAACAAGCAAAAATGTCATTTGAGCACACTAAATAGCTCTTTACCTCAGCACCCGTTACTAGCACATACTGACGTCCTCTTTAATACTAGATTTCTAATAGAATGCTCAATGAGAATACTGAGTGATTGCTATTTAATCAGTTGGATTAATATTGTTAAAAAACATCACAGTAACAGTAATTCTTCCTTGCTGCAAAACTAAATCAGTATTGTTTCCTTTCTAAAACACTATTTGGGAAACTCAGAATTTGGACCTGCCACCCAGCAATCTGCAAACCTTGGTCCAACTATTTTGATTGGCGTCACACTTTACATAAGCTTGGAACAAACCTTGCTGGCAAACGAGAAGAATATCTTTCAATGTGTGTTTGTCTTCTTACAAGATTTTTGATTTTTTTTTTTGTATATAAGCAGTGATTTATTCTAATGTTTTGGATTTTTGGAAGTTACAGAGCCATTGAAAGGCAGAATCTCTTCTCCTGTTTTCCATCTGCTTATTGATGTAGATATTTTGCCTGACTTACAAGGTTTACCTGTCTACCTGTACTTGTCCCTATTCATTTGGAAAATGCTTATTTGTTTTCTTTAACTCTTTTATAATATATGCTATTTTTTTCTTTTTTTTTCCTGTTTACCCACTCATACCCCCAACTTTATAAGGTAGTAATATGCAGTGCATCCGGAAAGTATTCACAGCGCATCACTTTTTCCACATTTTGTTATGTTACAGCCTTATTCCAAAATGGATTAAATTCATTTTCTCCTCAGAATTCTACACACAACACCCCATAATGACAACATGAAAAAAGTTTACTTGAGGTTTTTGCAAATTTATTAAAAATAAAAAAATTGAGAAAGCACATGTACATAAGTATTCACAGCCTTTGCCTTGAAGCTCAAAATTGAGCTCAGGTGCATCCTGTTTCCCCTGATCATCCTTGAGATGTTTCTCCAGCTTAATTGGAGTCCACCTGTGGTAAATTCAGTTGATTGGACATGATTTGGAAAGGCACACACCTGTCTATATAAGGTCCCACAGTTGACAGTTCATGTCAGAGCACAAACCAAGCATGAAGTCAAAGGAATTGTCTGTAGACCTCCGAGACAGGATTGTCTCGAGGCACAAATCTGGGGAAGGTTACAAAAACATTTATGCTGCTTTGAAGGTCCCAATGAGCACAGTGGCCTCCATCATCCGTAAGTGGAAGAAGTTCGAAACCACCAGGACTCTTCCTAGAGCTGGCCGGCCATCTAAACTGAGCGATCGGGGGAGAAAAGCCTTAGTCAGGGAGGTGACCAAGAACCCGATGGTCACTTTGTCAGAGCTCCAGAGGTCCTCTGTGGAGAGAGGAGAACCTTCCAGAAGGACAACCATCTCTGCAGCAATCCACCAATCAGGCCTGTATGGTAGAGTGGCCAGACGGAAGCCACTCCTTAGTAAAAGGCACATGGCAGCCTGCCGGGAGTTTGCCAAAAGGCACCTGAAGGACTCTCCGACCATGAGAAAGAAAATTCTCTGGTCTGATGAGACAAAGATTGAACTCTTTGGTGTCAATGCCAGGCGTCACGTTTGGAGGAAACCAGGCACCGCTCATCACCAGGCCAATACCATCCCTACAGTGAAGCTTGGTGGTGGCAGCATCATACTGTGGGGATGTTTTTCAACGGCAGGAACTGGGAGACTAGTCAGGATAAAGGGAAAGATGACTGCAGCAATGTACAGAGACAGCCTGGATGAAAACCTGCTCTAGAGCGCTCTTGACCTCAGACTGGGGCAACGGTTCATCTTTCAGCAGGACAACGACCCTAAGCACACAGCCAAGATATCAAAGGAGTGGCTTCAGGACAACTCTGTGAATGTCCTTGAGTGGCCCAGCCACAGCCCAGACTTGAATCTGATTGAACATCTCTGGAGAGATCTTAAAATGGCTGTGCACCGACGCTTCCCATCCAACCTGATGGAGCTTGAGAGGTGCTGAAAAGAGGAATGGGTGAAACTGGCCAAGGATAGGTGTGCCAAGCTTGTGGCATCATATTCAAAAAGACTTCAGGCTGTAATTGCTGCCAAAGGTGCATCGACAAAGTATTGAGCAAAGGCTGTGAATACTTATGTACATGTGATTTCTCATTTTTTTTATTTTTAATAAATTTGCAAAAACCTCAAGTAAACTTTTATCACATTGTCATTATGGGGTGTTGTGTGTAGAATTCTGAGGAAAAATATGAATTTAATCCATTTTGGAATAAGGCTGTAACATAACAAAATGTTGAAAAAGTGATGCGCTGTGAATACTTTCCAGATGCACTGTATTATTAGGTGTTGCTTCATTCTTAAGTCTTGGGGCTAGTTTGTAAAATGGCAGGAGATAGCTTTCACGCATGCTGCTAATTGACACAGCTTAGATCTATAGTATTTGCCATCATTGCCATCTTTGAAAAGAAAGTGATCACTGTTATAAAGAAGGTACTTTCATAGAGGTTTCAGTTCCACCCATACACTTTCAAACCTGCTCAGTCTCGTCTCATGTCCTAGCATCTATATATATAATTCACTAAGCAGCCGACCAGGGCACGCAAGACAACCATGGGATACGCACGACATAGCCTCGCCCGCCAACTCACAGAGCCCCGCCCACCAACTCTAAGACCATGGGATATGATGACAACTCACAGAGCCACACCCACCATCATCATGCATCATACTGTGCAACCTCTTCACCAAGTAAAAACACCTGTTCATCTCTCTCCAGTTCCTCATCCATTGCAACTATCGCAGCAGCTAAGCTTTCAGCCACGTGAGATTGAGCAATAACAGGTCTGTGATGACCTTAGATGTCCGGGGCTGCATGCGCGCTACACTTAATGGATCAACGTGTGTCTACCCGGTGCCGAGAGGCGTGGGTAAGCCGTTGAACCCCATTCGTGATGGGGACCGGGGCTTGCAATTGTTCCCTACGAACGAGGAATTCCCAGTAAGTGCGGGTCATAAGTTCGCACTGATTAAGTCCCTGCCCTTTGTACACACCGCCCATCGCTACTACCAATTGGATGGTTTAGTGAGGTCCTCGGATCGGCCCTGCCGCGGTTGCTCGCAGCCTCTGGCGGAGCACCGAGAAGATGATCGAACTTGACTATCTAGAGGAAGTAAAAGTCGTAATTCCGTAGGTGAACCTGCGGAAGGATCATTACTGGTTGTGCCGACCCGTCATTGAATGGTTAGGACCCGAAACCTCTCGGGCCTGCTTCCCCGCCCTCTCTCCGGAGAGATGGAGGGGGCGGAAAGGGCGTCCTCCCTGGGAGGTGGGGGCGCGGCGGCGGTCCTCCAGTTTTCAGTCACAGACAATTGTATGTTGCTCTCTCCAGAGTTCCATCTTTTCATTCACTTACAGTCGTATCCTCAAACCCACCCCATTTGGACAACTGTGTCTTTCAGGAAGTGTTCACCCATCAATACATAATTATGTGGTGTATGCTATGCCACGGGTTGGCTAGTTTTTAATGATTCTCCTGTTCTCCTTATGTCATTAAAGTTTTCTTGTAATATTCAATATTTTGATTCCAACATGCTAAAGAGGTGCAAGTGTAGGTGACTGAAGACAAGTGAGTGTGCTCTGTGATGGACTGGTATCTTGCCTAGTGCTTAACATGTTTCGATCTCCCATGAAAATGAACTGGAGTATGATGGTCTATGTGTAGTGTGCAGAAATGTAATCAATAGTTTGTAAATGAAGTCAGAGGACAAAAAAACTTTTGATTAATATGACACTGTGATCTGTGAGCCTGATTACCTTTAATACAGTAAAGGTTGGCTTACATACATACATTTTAGCAATACGCTGCATTGCAATACATACATAAGACTTGCTCATTGAGACCACAAGTACAATAATCTTTGCAGGAAGAGATAACAATCTGAGCTCTTATAAAATTAGGAACTTAAGAAGGTTATTGAGTGTAACAGCTGCAATAAGGTAGCCATATATAGAACGGTAAATGAATGTGCTAAGTTAGTAACAAGAAGATCTAATCCATATACAGCAATAGAACCAAGGACTATTATGATGGTTCAAAAGACTGTAATGGCCTTATTGAAATTAAACCTGCAAAAATGAACAGACTAAAGACATCCTGTACCAGGGAAAATGCCTCTGACTCTCCAAAGATGGATATACAATCAGTAAAAACGCTACTGAAGAATTGTAAGACTATGGTACTGTTCTAAGGCTTCTTTCTGAGTTTTTTTTAAAGAAAAGAAAAAGAAGAAAGACAAGAGCAAAAAAAAAAATCACTTTTTAAATATAATTAAATAATTACCAGCATAACAGAGTCAATCATAGTCCTGGCAGGCTTATTCTAAAATTATATTAATACATTCTTGCCATGTTTTAACATAAGTTTTGGACATATCCTCTAAGAGATAATTAGGTATTTTTTTGCAATTTAAGATAAAACAGAAGATCATATACCGACTAAGTTGGAATTCTTTCAATTAAGTGAAATAGGTCTACATGCTAGTTGTGTGGTTTACTATAACAATTGATTTCTCCCTGTGCATTTTAATTCCATCTGGGAGTACTCTAAATATCATCGTAAAAGGATTAGGACTGATTGTGACCAACACTAAGGCTGTTTGAGAACTATGTAAACATTTTTGTCCTAAATTACATAAGTTATTGCATTCCCAAAACATTTGGCCTAGTGATGATTTAAATGTGGTAAATATTATTGATTACAATTTTTAGTTGAATTATGGAGTGTTTGGCACATATTAGAATGTATTCCATGGACTGTAAGTACAGTTTGTACTGTTTTTTGAGAGGCTAACTGAAAGGTCCTTTTCCACTGTTTGTGTTCTGCCAAGGATAACACAGTGCTAGCAGTTCACTTGGTCTGCAGCATAGGCAAAGCCCACCTGATTTTTTTAAATTTTCAGACATCCCTAATACAAAAGGATGCTGGCAAAAAAGGATCTGTAGTTGGACCATAAATCTTTAACACAACAAGAGTTAAAACTAGACAATCAAAATCAAAACACTAGGTGAACTTGTTATAATTCTTAAACCGTAATTCATTTATGAAGAGATGCACACACTTATTTTTCACAACGCAACAGGAACAGTAAATGGCAGTGCCCACGAATAAACAAAATAGTGTCACTATAAAAAAAAACACAACAATAACAATTATTAATACATGTCCGGAGACAATAACTTATAATAATCACCATGCAGGGAGCTTTCTGGATTTTCAAAACCTTTCAAAATGTCAAACAGCCTTGAAACAAAAATATGTTCAGAGCAGGAAAATGTATTTTTATCTGAATTGTAACAATTTGTAAATATAGGCATTAAAGGCTATATTTAAAAACAAGTAAAAATAACCATTCTTTTGAATCATATTTTTCTTGTCTTAATATCTCTGCTCATATTGGATACAGCAAGCCACTGTCAATTATACTTTAAATAGTTATGCAAACATATGTGTTATTTTTGCTATCTGTACATATAGAGTTTGCTTGAATATATACACCAATATACAGTACTGTGTACTGTATTATATCTCCTACTGGGAATATGAGCAGCAGAACAAAGGTCTTTTGAAATATAAACATTCAAAGAAAAACTAGAAAACATGATTAGAACTCATATATATGTATATATGAGTATATATATATAGTATATATATATATATATATATATATATATATATATATATATATATATATATATATATATATATATATATATATCATATATATATACAGTATAAAGATCTGTAATACTTATTGGGTCAATATTGTAAATGTTTAAATAATATGGTAAAAATGGATCAGCTACCACACTTACTGCTGAAATTTGCCAGAATGGCTTTCTGCCTGAGTATTGTTTTGTTGGAAATAGTGCACACATCACGATAAAACTGTGAGAACATTAAAATATGACTAAATAAAATTATTTTCAGTTTTGGATTAATCCATCCATCCATCCATTTTCCAACCCGCTGAATCCGAACACAGGGTCACGGGGTTCTGCTGGAGCCAATCCCAGCCAACACAGGGCACAAGGCAGGAACCAATCCTGGGCAGGGTGCCAACCCACCGCAGTTTGGATTAATCTCCTTTCCTTTTTTTATGTCCACGCCTTTCTGATCCAAACTGACATACATACAGTATATCATCAGTAAACTGAACTGCGGTTAAATGTACTGCAAGTCTCTTGTCTGCAGTTCAGTACACAAACTGATTCTTTTGGTAAACTAGTTCAGTGTACTGTAATGTCAGTCAATTGTCTGCAGATCATACCTCAGATCAGTACATGAACTCAGTTTTTTGGTGAACTAATTCATTGTACTGTACTATGAGTCGCTTGTCTGCACTTCATGAATGAACTTGCAATGATTCTCCAGATTAATAGGGGGCATACTGGTTCATTCAATCAGCCCATGTACTGATACAGTCATAGTCACTCAGTCAGGGTGAACCGATCAATGGGTGGTGCTTGATGTCATCTACCAAGTCAGTCATTGGCTAGTTGTCATCATGACTGTTTTGCTGAAAAAATTTACTGATAGGCTAATTGGCAAAGACAGTAGCCATTTAAGTGACGTTAATAAGATAGCTCCTGACTGTTGTGGAATACTGTATAAAATGTAGCATGCACTGCACACGCCTCTAAAAGATTAATTCTTTAATGTCAGTGAACCAGTACATTCATTCAGAGACCAAGACAAAGTACAAAAGAACTAGTTTCTTCGTTTACTGCACATCACTAATAGTGCTGAAACATACAGTATGTATGTAATGATGGACTACTTTTTAAAAAAGAAACATTCCAAAGAAAACCCATCTCGTAGTTCTGTTTTAAATTCATCAAATGAGTTAATTTCTAAAACAAAATCTAAATCTAGAAAGTATGACAATTCATACATAGAGTTCAGATTTGTGCTGTCTAAGAAAAAAGGTTGATTTGGTTATCCCAAATGAGTTCTTTGTTGGGAAATTCCATCAAACGAATGTCTAAAGCTATCCAAATAGAAAATATATTTAGAAAAAAAGCATCCAGCTGATGTTGGGAAACATGTTGACCTTTTCCAAAGGAAAGCTTCACTGCTTGTGAAACAAGCAAGTACTTTCACACAGAAAGGAGCAGTTTCAGAGAGGGCACTAAAGGCATCTTTTTTGGTGTTGTATCCAATTTCCCTTTTGAAGAAAGCTCACACAGTTGGAGAAGATCTGATATTACTAGTGACCAAAGACATAGTTGGGGAATTGCTTGGTGATGAAGCTGCCCGTAAAATGAACACTGTCCCTTTGTCAGACAACACAGTGTGTAGACTGATATCTGACATGGCTGAGGATGTAACAGACCAATTACAGGAACAGCTAAAAAACATCCTTTGGTTTGTGTTGCAGTTGGATGAAAGCACAGATGTAGCTAGAGCAGCACAGATTATTGTCTAAGTCAGATTTATTGGAGATAGAGAGCTTGTCGAGGAGCTTTTATTCTAAAAAGAGATTCAGGGGAAGACAACGGTTCAGGACATTTTTCTAATTTTGGATGTGTTCATGCAGGCAAATTTAATTGATTTGGTCTTATAGCATAGGCGTCTGTAAGAATGGAGCCGCTGCCATGACAGGCAAGCATAGTGGAGTGATCATGTTAATAAAGGCCAGAGCTCCAGATGCCGTGGATATACTAAATTGTTGGAGGACAAATTGCAACAAGTGCATCAAGATGTTGTTAAAGTTGTAAATAGTATCAAAGCATGTCCTCTTAAACACAGGCTGTTTGCTAAACTGTGCAGTGACATGAGCAACAGTTTTGAAATCCTTCTGTTAAATCCTGAGGTCTGGTGACTGTCTTACGGGGCAGTTTTACAACGAGTGTTGGATCTCCACAAAGCTGCGTGAATTACTCTCGTCTGACAACTCCCAGTTTGCTAGCTGTCTTTACAACCAGTCGTGGGTTCTGAAGCTTGTGTATTTGGCCGACATATTTCAGTTTTTAAATACCTTGAATCATAGCATGCAGGGCCGCAATCACAGCATACTCAATTTGCAAGTTGCACGTTTGTGCATTTATATAGAAAATCAGACTTTGGGAGATAAAGCTAAATGAAGGAAATATTGTAACGTTAACACTCCTTCTCCAAGAGCTAGGAACATCCAATGCGCCTGCAGACACTGGCGTAGCAATGGATTGTGCAGATTATGCAAAGCACAAGGGCCTTACAAGCTTGGGGTGCCCACTTGGGGACGTATAGATTTTTTTTTATTTTTAATTACTTAACTAAATCAGCGATTTTAACAGTCTCAATGCAGTGGCTTTAACGTTTAATGTCTTGTTACCATCAACTCTGACCTTGAAGGCTGACAACAAATTGTATGCTGCTGCAGATCTTCTCGTTGAACACTATTGTTGTCATTTTGTGCATGTTTTAAATTGATCCTGTCAACCAAGTTGACTGTTTTTGAAGTAGATGAACTGTTGCTGGTAGATCACTGTGTACTGTCGTCTACTTCCAGTGACATTTGCATTACTGTTGCTGCATGTGAACGATCGTTCTCCAAGTTAAAACTCATCAATAATGACCTCAGAAGCACCATGTCGCAATACAAACTTAATGACTTAATTGTACTCTCAATCGAAAACAAGCGTGTCAGACAACTTGACGTGTCAAACATTTTTGAGCCTTTTGCGCAACAGAAGGCACGCAAGCAAGTATTTTAAGGTACCCGCTGTGGCAACCCCTAATGGGAGCAGCCGAAAGATGAAGAAGAAGTGATATTATAAGTAATATGATTTGTGACTTGACAATCAGTTCCATTTTTGTAAGCTTTTGTAAACATATCTTTAATCTGTTTTATTGTGTACCTTAGTATGGCTTACTGTGCATTAGTGTCACTACTGTGAGGATTTGTGGCGTGACCACTTTATGATGTCCATTTTCTCAGTACTTGTGTAAAATGGGTCTATTGTGTAGTAGTATCCTGTCAGCCAGTGTTGTTGTTTTAATTTGTTACAAACTGAAATTGTTTCATTTTATAACACAGAACAGTTTCTACTTTCTAGCTTATGTTACATTTTAATCATCTTCTTTCACAAAGTTGTCTTGGAAAAGTAAGCGGGTCCACATTTAACATATATTTATGTATGACTACTACTACCCACATCTCCTACATTCCATTCTCACAATTTATTTATTTTTTTATTGCAGAGGCTGTAATAAAGCGATTTAAAAAGTTATTACAAATTCCATTTAGAGAGCCAGTTGGTTTGTCACCAGCGTGTGATCTGATAGTGTCGGGGTCGTGGACGCCACTGCCCAGCTGGCCCCTAGGATCTAGTTACGAATAAATTACTAACAGTTATGCTAGACAGGAGGGGCCCACCTCAGGGTGCTGCACAGAGGCCTTCAGCAAGCTAGCTACGCCCTGCCTGCAGACATCATCCTACCTATAATATTGTCACATCTGACCTACCTGAAGGAATACTTCAGTGACTATTTCTCAGACTTGTACAATCATCATTTAAACTGGATCAGAAATTCATTTGAATGCAGAACTGAATAGGTTTGTCTTGATTTGGAGTCACAGGAGGAATTAATTTAAATAGCCAATTATGGAAGCTTGCAATCATCTGCCATTGCCCTGTCAGAATTTTGAGCAATCTCAGAAACGAATACTCAGACTTGAGTGAAAAAGCCATCTTATAATTTGCAACAACATACTTGTGTCACGTAGGTTTTCCTGCATTGAAAGTACTGAAAGCAAAAACAGAGCATGTCTAAATGTGGAAAATAATTTGAGATAAGCCAACTATAACACAGAGTGGACAAACTGCAAGAACATCCAAGCTCAAAAGTCGCACTAAGCTTAGGGTGAGTTTAATTTATTTGTTTTTTATGAGCACTCTATTTTTTCCATAGTAAACGTGCCTTGTTTTATATTGTTTGGTTACTTGCACTTTACAGGAAGTAGGTCTGTAGATAGATAGATAGATAGATAGATAGATAGATAGATAGATAGATAGATAGATAGATACTTTATTAATCCCAAGGGGAAATTCACATACTCCAGCAGCAGCATACTGATAAAGACAATATTAAATTAAAGAGTGATAACAATGCAGGTATACAGACAGACAATATCTTTGTATAATGTTAACATTTACTCCCCCAGGTGGAATTGAAGAGTCTCATAGTGTGGGGTAGGAACAATCTCCTCAGTCTCTCAGTGGAGCAGGACAGTGACAGCAGTCTGTCGCTGAAGCTGCTCCTCTGTCTGGAAATGATAATGTCTGTATACCAGTTTATTAAAGACTTGTGGGCTATGTAATTTTTTGGAAGGTGATAGGTAGGGTGTCCTCAGCCTAAGGTAAGTATATATATTTTTTTTGTTCTTTATTTCGCCTTATACAATTTCTTGTAATAGGGATTTGCTAGTTTTCGCATACCCCTTGGGGTCAGAGCGCATATTAGGGGGGTCTTAATAATATTTCTTTGCATTTATATAGCGCTTTTCTCACTACTCAAAGCGCTCAGCAATTGCAGGTTAAGGGCCTTGCTGAAGGGCCCAACAGAGCAGAGTCTCTTTTGGCATTTACGGGATTGGAACTGGCAACCTTCCGATTGCCAGTGCATATCCCTAGCCTCAGAGCCACCACTCCATCCTTGGCATTGTAGAAGGGTACAGCCCGGACACAGACAGGCAGACACATTGCAAGCCATCACCACACGTTTATTTACAAGTCACTACTATTATTTACAATGTCTTAAGTGCACCACACAAACCCCCACCGACTCCCAAAGTCCAGGCTTCCAGCAGCCACTTTCTTCTCTCTCTTCCAACACAACACTCAGGGCCTCTCCTGCCGCCTCCTCTGACCTCGTCCGCCTCCTCACCCGACTCCAGCCTTGATTGCAGGGTGGCGGCTCGTTATATAGGCGGCTGATTGAGGGCCGCACCCGGCCACCTGCCACAGCATCTAAAAGGTTGGGAACCCCTGGATTTGGGAATTTAACTCCTAGAGCTATAAAGAGTCTTACATATGTATTAGTAAGCAGCTCCATTCCAATACTGCTTAGAAATCTTTAGATGTGCAGCTAGACTCTGCATGTAACTTTACAGTCTTGCAAAATACTTATGCAGGCCTGAATTCCTGTAGTCAGGCTATTCAGATCCAGCTTTTAGTATTGTCATTTTTTGAGCTTAACTAGGAATGTTCAAGCACAGTGCAACAGCACAATTAGCCGTCTACCTATAAGCAGCACCTGGACTTTGAAAACAGTTATTAGGCAAAACTGTAATGGACAAGGTGGATTCAGAAAAAGCATGGAAGGATGAATGGTTTCAAGGTGGGAGAGTTCCTTGAAGATTTTCATGTGAAATGAGATCTTGACAGGCTTAAAATTAACTCCCCTCTTTGATTATTAACATAAAACAATAATTTGTTTTAATCTTCAGAGCAGACAGTATACTTTATGCACTGCTGCAGGCAAAACTAATTTCAATTCAGTATTAATAACCATTTACATGTTTTTATATTAACAACCATTTTAACACATAAAGTGAACTAAAAGGTGGATGATGAACTGAGATGCTCTGAAAAAACAGAATTTAGGATAAGCAGTTACCCAGGCCAGAATCTAATATAATGATTTAAATTTTTTCCAAGATCTAAACCTGGTGTCTGAGTAAGATACTTTGGGTTGAAAATTGATTTTTTTCTTTAGGCATCACAGACATCACAAAGTGCTACTGCCCTTTAGAGAGACTAAAGATATGATGGCTTTTTCCACCCCAGTGCTCATCAGCTGTAGCATTTCCTTTTATTACATTACATGGAGTTAGACTGGTTTAGCTGCAAGGTCACTACAATGTATTTAGACTAAACTGTAGCCTATTTAGCCTTCACAGTAGGCTTTACTGAATCTTGAAATAGCCATCTATTTGTTTTTGAAACAAGTTGAACTGTACATTACGCTGATATATATTTGATCCACAAGAAGATGTTTATCTAGGGTATGTCCTAAGATGAGGCAGTGAAACCTCTCATGATCAAAGATAACTGGCTTACAAGAAAGAGTACAGTATATATGCCATGTCAACTTACCAATTTAACTTTTAACCGAATGTATGACTTCCTCTGACAATGTATAGAATTTGCAGATATTAGTTAATTGTTCAAAAATTGAGGACTAGTTTGTTGAACCATTGATTTAATAGTAAATATGGAGCATTTAAGGAAATACAGCAGGTTTCACAAACTTTCCAGCAGCACTACATTCTCAATATATCCATCCATCCATCCATTTTCCAACCCGCTGAATCCGAACACAGGGTCACGGGGGTCTGCTGGAGCCAATTCCAGCCAACACAGGGCACAAGGCAGGAACCAATCCTGGGCAGGGTGCCAACCCACCGCAGGACACACACCCACACACCCAGCACACACTAGGGCCAATTTAGAATCGCCAGTCCACCTAACCTGCATGTCTTTGGACTGTGGGAGGAAACCGGAGCGCCCGGAGGAAACCCACGCAGACACGGGGAGAACATGCAAACTCCACGCAGGGAGGACCCGGGAAGCGAACCCGGGTCCCCAGGTCACCCAACTGCGAGGCAGCAGTGCTATCCACTGCGCCACCGTGCCGCCCTACTCAATATATATACTCATATAATATCATTAATTCATCTTAAGTGAAAGGACAAAGAAATATTACTGAAATATCTGACTCCAGCAATAAATCACAACTTTAGTCTCTTGTTGTCCAAATGAAGTTGGTTATTAAGCACTTTGCAACAGACCCATTGACATGAAATGGCTGCTTACTGAAAAATGAAAGGTTAATGCGCTAGTATTGTTAACATTATATTAACAGAATATTATGGAAAAAGAAACACTTGATTCAGGAGCAGATTCAATGAGCAGACTAGACTTCAGAAAGTGTTCTGATGAACAGCTGATGTAAGCTATATTATCAAATGCAAACACATTTTCGTATAAGCAAATTTCACTTTTTTGCTTTGTGCACCACCATTGGACATTGGAATGAACTGTTGTCATGACAACAGAGCTTAGAGGCCTTATAGGGAGCTTCAAACCAAGAGGATATGAAATGCTGCTATTGTTCTTACACCAGACATAGATTATTACCTCATCCATGCTTGGGGTTCTCTACAGTAAACAACTACATGCCCAGTCAAGTAGTCAGTAGGATACCTCCTTAGAAACTTGAGAGATTATTTTGACTTAATGGAGTTAGTCCGCAAGAAGAATGGCTTGATATTTTTAGCTGGTGTAATAGGTTAGTGCTTGGATGCTGACAATATTGCAAACATTTTTCTAAGAAAAGCCCCCACATGAGAGCACAGCAAGTAATAGTGAATAGTGAGGATTAATTTTTACTTGTCAATCACTATGGTAAATAAGGTATTAAAAACTCAGTAACACCAAGCCAATGTCAATTGTTTATTTAATAGCAAGCATTTATTCATTGGGGTTAACAGAATCCCCTGATAAGTAACCTGTGATCATAAAAAAATTAGTTTTTTTAAAAAGCTGGTCTCCATTCAGGAGGAAAAGCAATATAAAAAGTGATGAGGAAACAGAACAGTGAGAGCCATGATGAAGCAAGGGAAACAAAAAATGTACAGCAAAATGTTGGGGTACCTGGTGGAATAATTACTGAGCAGGGCAACCAAATGTCTGCTATTTTAACTTATTTTATAATTTCCTTCTCTGGTATCCTTTAATGAATGTATTATGAAGGATACCATGCCATTAGCTAAAAGGTAAATCTATGTGTTAGTACAGTACATTCTTTTCCTGCTTTCCCAGATTCCCTCTTACATTCCAAAGATGCGCATATTTGTTGAATGTGCAATTCTAAATCAGCAAAGTTCAAATCCTGGATTGGTCACTGTCTAAGTGGAGTTTGAGCTTTATCTCCTGTACGGGTTTTTCTATTATATGTTCTGGTAGTCTGGTTTTCTACCAACATTCCAAAGAGATAAGTTAATTGGTGACTCTAAACTGGTCCCTTATAATTGTTATGGCTATGTAAGTGTAATCCAGTGCCTTTTAATTCTGCTTTGCACCCAATGCTGCTGGACTAGTGTGACACCAGACTACATAGTGGGGTTCTTGTAGTTCGGGACCGATGGGAATCAGAGAAGTCAGACATGAAGACACGGACACAAAAAGGTGGTATTTCCAAAGCAAAAGTGGGTTTTATTTACAGGTGCAGAAAAACACAAAAATAATGACCCAATCAAAAACAGTGAATTATATTTACAGTGAAGCTGTCAGTCTCAAAAATGAAAAAAAAAGACAAAAAGGTATATACACAAAATTGTAGTCTTCCTAAAGAAATGAAATAAGCAGGAAGAAACTACCCACAATAAAAATAAAAAAAAAAATCCACAGAAATATTTGCAAGGAAAAAAAAGGGTATATATAAGAAAAACAAAAAGTGCACCTCAAACCCAAAGTATAAGATACCTTCACCAAAACAATATTACAACTAGAAGATATCTATATAAAAATATTTACAAATACTGTATATACACAAGCCATTGTCTGGTATACCAAGGAATGAGCTATACCACCACACTATCGAGTCAAAAGACAAACCCCGAGAGACAGGAAGTGCCGGGGAACAAATCTTCAGCCAGTCCTGCGACATGCTGTTCCCTTTCACCAACTGTGACTGACGCAGGTGCCTTCTGTACAGGTACTCCTCTCAGTCCTTGAAAGGAATGTATTAAATAGGGTTAGTGGCCTTGCGTGCGCATGAGCAGGAGCCTGACCGCAGTCTGACACACTCCCATCGGATGAATCAGTTACATTCTGTTAAAGTAAGTTATTTTTCTTGGGGATCTCCTACTCACACTAAGGCATGCACAAACTTAACTAAATGCTTCGCACCTTTTCCTTTGCACAACGGCAGGTGGCTAAAAAGAAGTGCTCAGCATGATGACAGGGTACACGCTTGTCCTCCAGCAAGTGGGCTGTGAGAAACACCAGGAGGGGCATCACAGGCTTGAATGTGGGGTGAAAACTTACTAGATTTCATGAACAGTCCATAACAAATGTCATGTTTGAGTACAAGCTTGTTTATAAGCAGATCTGGTACTTGATTGCATTGGGCCAAAGAATAGTGGTTTACACTTCAGTTGTGCCATCCGATCTCTGAGCTTATGCTGTGGACAATCAAGTGATAAGTGTTGCTGATCTGCTAACAGATCACAGAGGATCAGCAGAACAAACCCTAGGGACCCAAACTGTCAGGAGAATGTAGACTGTCCAACTGTAGCTTCTATATAATACTGTAGAATACAAGTCACTAGGGAGAGAGTGGCATAATGCTAATACAGGCTGAGCTGGCAGTGCAAGCCAAGTGTGTATACCTGAAAGAGCAGAAGGAAAGAGAGGCACATTAATAAAAATGTAGAAACTTCAACATTCTTTAAGTTAGTGAAGCCTAAAATACAAAAACATCAGTAAATGACAAAGGAAGGAAAAATACAGGCAACATTCCATATTAGACAAAGTCAAAAGAAGGTAGCATTCGGGAACTTTGTTTAAATATTAACATGAAGTATGTTTAGATGTTTTATTGATTTTGTGTAACTGTATTATTCCTTTCGTATTTTCAAATTATTTCTGTCAATTTTGTTTATTATAACTACATTTTGTATTGTGTCTTTAAATGAAGCTATTTTCTTTGTGGGTGGAGCCCCAAGAGGCAGGGCCATCCAGACATCAAATGGAAACCATTAGTGTGTTGTTGAAATTTGTGTGTACTGTATTGCTGCTAATTGTTTGATTTTTTTCCTCTCTTCTTTTCATTTAAAGGATTATGATTTCTGGATTGTTTGTTTTAACTTTGCTTATGATTGCCTTTTTTAGGAATTCCTTTATGCCTCTTTTTTGACTTCAAACTCTTTCTTTTTATTTTTCATATTTTGTTAATAAATCTTCTTTAATAAAGATTCTTTAAATAAATCTTTAATAAAGATTCTTCATTATGAAAGTTAACTGTTATGCTTTCTTTCATGTGGCTGTTGATATAAATTTTGAAACATTAGGCCTGCTAACACGGACTCAGGCCACTATAGTTAGGATTTAGCCCATCAGAGTAAGATCTTTTTCAGGCAGACAAAGGAAGCCAAGCCTGGCAAGTGATGCCATTTATGAAGTAATTTAGAGACTTCACACCCTTTCTGCATTCGTGGAAACTCTGATCATAACAGGCTTGTGTTCCCTTTTTACTTTTTCATTTTCCTTCTTCCTCTTAACTTCTGCATAATTGATGCTCCAATATCTGAAGAAGGTAACACAAACATGGTGAAAATGGGTGTAAGTCATCATAAAAATCCTACAAAACAGACCAAGACCTCCACCAACCTGCTCAAAACCCTAGGTAGCCAGCTCCCAGACTCCTCTGGCAGGCTTCAGCATACTAAGCCTAAAAATGGGATGCTGATTTTAAACTTTAAAAATATCTTGAATGTTTAAGAAATACGCTTCACTCACCAACTCCCCCAGCCTGCACTATGCACCAGCCACTCTGCCGTGCCTATATGTGGATTTCACTTTCACCAAACAACAAATCTTTTAATTCTCGCGGATACGCCTCTTCATTGGGAAGAAACACTACTTTTTCCTGATGGCAACATGAATTAGACGATCTACAAGTCTCCAACTTAAAGTTTAAATCCGAACAATATATTCAATCTCTTTTTGCTGTTCTGTTATTTCACAGAGTAATAATTTCCGTTTGTTTGCGCTAAAGCGATCTTTACTATTCATTTTTTTGAGATTTTCGAATTTTAGTACTTTCATTATCTCTAACCTGCCAAAATTTTATGATGTTCTACTTTGTCATCTATTGTTTGTCTTTTATTTCTGGCCTTGAGCGTGGTTAAATCTATTGGCACAAAGTCTCGTCTTGTGAGATTTGAAAGTATCTCTCTGATAAAGTCTCATCTTGTCCCAGGATTTTTTTATATAATAGAGAGATACAAAAATGTCCTTTTAAAGAGGAATCATCCAATCTCTGATTTAATAAGATAAAACAAGTAAATTAAATCAATTAAATAAATTAGTTACATAACTGAGTACGGTCATTTTTCTGCCTGCTCTGATCAGACTGTGTGTTTACTTTGTGTTAATTGTTATTTTATTTACTTTCTTTACTCTCACAACTTTTTGTTTCATGAGTTATGATCACCAGACACTTAAAATCATAGGATTTTGGGTCACTCACCAGCTTTCTGACTCCATATTTGCTGACTCAGCTTGGCTGAGTGAGGTCCTTTAAAACAGTGAAAGCAACAGCAGATGCACCCAAAAGAAACACCAAGGGAAATGTGCTTACACCACAAAATGTTGTATAAAAGTTTTCTGCTACAGTGGTTCCAGCAACTGTGACATCAGCTCAAACTTAGGCATACTGACCCCCACTATCCAATATCCTACTATCCAATTTCCAGTCATTGGAGAACAAGCTAGATGACTTCAGTTCACAGAGTAAGTTCCAGCAACATCTTTTGTCTCACAGAGACATGGCTGAGTCTAAAGGTACTGGACAAAGTGATGGACCTGTTCTAAACCATACGGTCAATTTACCAGTATATCAAAAGGTGGAGGTATATATCTCATGGTTACTAACAACTCATGCCAATGCACTGCTGGTCTGGAGCTCCTGGCGATTAAATACAGAAACTTTTTATCTTCTCTTGGAGTTTCCTTCGGTCATTGTCATGGCAGTGTATATTCCACTTCGTCCAGACACTGACACTGCGCAAATGAAACTTTATAAGACACTCTGTCACCATAAGAATGATAACCTTGATGCCTCCTTCATCATAGCTGATAATTTCAACAAGGTTAGTCTTAAAAAGGTAATGCTGAACTTTTATCAGCACATTACATATTATACCAGAGAGGACAGGACACTGGATCACTACTATACACAGATGTAGTCTACTTCGGGCAAATCTCCCACCACAGTGAGTGCTGACGCTTCTATGGCAGGCAAGTTTGATAATTTCTATGCACACTATGTGTATGTTGCTAATGACAGCCAGCAGTCCAAAATATCTGTAGCGTGAGAACAGCTCAGTGAAGAAACAGCATTCACTTTTTTGGAACACAACATAAGGCATTCCAGGCCATGCATTCAAGATCTGTGATGATTAGCTTGAACCAGTGTTCACTGTAATATTTAATATCTCTGTAACCCAGTCATACCAAGATGCTTTAAAAGTTCCACTATTGTCACTGTTGCATTATCAGTTATAGCAATGAAGTTTTTCAAGAGGCTAGTAAAAAATCACATATTCCCTTCTCTACCAAAAAATTGGATTCATTACAGTTTGCATATTGTTCCAGTAGATACACAGAAGATGCCATCATCTTGATCCTTAATATAGTGCTGGCCCACCTGAACAGGAGCATGCTATTTATAGACTATAATTCCCTCTAAGTTCATTACTACGTTCAACCATCTCGGCATTTCAATGTGCAGCTGGATTATTAACTTCCTGACATGCATTGGGTTGGTAGCCACAACCTGTCATCCATCACTCTCAAAACAGGCACTCCACAGGGCTGTGTTCTAAGTCCACTGCTGTACTCCCCCTACACGTATGACTGCACAACTGCACATAACCCTAACATTATTGTCAAGTTTTCTGAAGACACACCTGCGGTAGGCCTGATATCTAACAACAATTAATAGGCTAAAGTGCATGAAGTGGAGAGTCTTTCACAATAAGGTCAGAAAAACAGTTTGCTCCTGTATGTCAGCATCACAAAGAAGCTGATTTTGGACTTAGGGATAAAACAGCAGAGACACTACTTCCAACTCAGTATTAACAGTATCCAGGTGGAGAGGATGGACAGCTTCAAATACCTTGGTGTGCACATCACAGAATATCTAACCAGGTCCAAACACACTGATGCCTTGGTATGGAATGCTCTACGACTTCTTTGCAATCTCATACACCTCAGGGATTTCAGGCTGCCCTCCCAATTACTAAAGAACGTCTACACATCCACCATTGAAAATATGCTGGCAAGGGTATCCTGCATGCATCAGGACCGCAAGGCTCTGGATAGAAAGTGGCGCGATCAGAAGAACACATCAATGGATGTGCACTCACTAACTTCAAGGACATCTACACCAAGCAATATTAGACAAGGGCAAAAAGAAAATGACCAATGAGTTCAGCCATCCTAACAACGGCCTCTGTTCTGTACTGTGATCAGTTAAACACTACTGCTCCCTAAGCTCCAGCTTAGGGCTTTTTCCCACAGTCCATCCACATCTTAAATAAAAAAAGTCTCTAGAACTACATGATGCTCTATTGTTAACTCTCTAACATTAGGTTATGCAAGTTGCTATTAATTTAGTTATTTTTATTACTATCACATATTTTAAATTCTTTTAATGATTTTTTAATGATTTTTGATATTTATAAAGTCATATTTTTGTTATTGTCCTTTTATTATTCTTCTTAAAGGCAAAGTCATTTGAGTTGAGCAGCTAAGCATTTCACTGCATATTGTACTGTTATGTGTAATTTGTATGTAACAAAACAAAATTTGATTTCATTACATTTTTATAAATGAAGATTTTATTTAGAATAAACAAAAGAGGCAAAAATATAAAAAAACAAGGAAAAAGGGCAAAAAAAGGATTTATATAAAAAGGCAATTCAAGAGAGTATGTCCCAGTACAAAGTATACAAATTGGTAAGCCATGAATAGAAGTGAAAAAATAAAATTAAAAAATAAAGACAGAGAAATCAAAAGGAAACAATTCTGTCAATAATACCACCAACAAACTCAATGGACAACTGCTGGGACCTTCACCTCAGACTGAGAGTGGTGTAGGGGAAAAATCTCAATCTCCAGTTTTTCTTCAGCACTCGTACATAAAAGTTCCTTTATACTCCAACAATATATAAGCATTGGAAATTTATTTAACAATGATGCATTTGAAGCACCCTATACGAGAAGTCCCACTTGCATTGTAATCATAGGTGTGCAAGCAATCCTTTGTTAGACAATTGTTAGGTGGCTGGTTGTCACAGTGATACCAATGTTAAAGAAGGCATCACGTTAAGGAAGGATGATTTAAGAGGTACTGGGAAGCCAAAATGGTAGTAGCCAAAATAGCAGCTGAAGTAAAGCTTTGGCGGGCGGCACAGTGGCGCAGTGGGTAACGCTGCTGCCTCGCAGTTAGGAGACCTGGGTTTGCTTCCCGGGTCCTCCCTGCATGAAGTTTACATGTTCTCTCCGTGTCTGCATGGGTTTCCTCCATGTGCTCTGGTTTCCTCCCACAGTCCAAAGACATGCAGGTTAGGTGCATTGCCGATTCTACAGTGTCCCTAGCATGTGCTTGGTGTGTGTGGGCGCACCCTGCGGTCCTTCCTTGTGCCCTGTGTTGGCTGGGATTGGCTCCAGCAGACCCCCGTGACCCTGTAGTTAGGATATAGTGGGTTGGATAATGTCCTCCGTGTCAGGAGTTTGTTGATGCTGTAGAGAAAGGTACGCCTCACAGAGGTCTTGGTAAACAAGTCAAAATTTCAGGATGGAAACCTTAGGCATCATCCCAGATGTTTTCAGCCAGGAATTGAAAAAGCTGACTTTTACAATTTGTTTCTGTGAAACTTATTCATCTGCCCTTTATGTTATCCTCAGAGGAGCCATTATTCAGAAGAGTTAGTCTACTTTTTTTTATCTCATGTCATTGTTAAGCTGGAACAGCTTTGTCAGGACAACACTGCAGGAGAAAATGACATCCTGTTGGGATGCAGAAGGCACTGTGACGTGGCTATGTTTAGGTTAGCACTCCTTTACAATTGTTTGTGCAGGGTGGGGGCAGTGCCTCAGGATTGATATGGGGTTGGTTGACATATTTTTTTAAAAAGGGAGATCAGAGTGTATATTTTCCATTGGGCTGAACATATAGCTAGAAGAAAAGAGGGAAGATGAACATCAGAAATTTTACAGTGGATTCCCAGAGACAAGAAAAAATAGGAATGTGTCAAAATGGAATACAACTGGACAAGATAAAAATATCTGCAGGTGTTATATGGATGAGTAAAACAGCTGACCATGATGTCTGGAGAAGTGTGGTAGAGGTCTTTGTCCAGTAGTAGATTGATAATAGCTGAAATTATGTATATGTATATATTAGCACAACAACAGTAACAGCTTGCTTTGCCACTGTTGACGTTAGAGTGCATGTTTAGTACATTTTGTTATTTTTCCAAACCTTAAAATTAGGAGATGACTTATGTTCAAATTTGACATGTATTCTAATATTTATGGTACATGTAGTAATACTGCATATTATCATTAAGTGAAAACCCTCATTTCCTATGTCATGTCATTAATATAATGTATTCTGACTAATTCCTTCTACGGTGTACCCTTGAAATACTTCTCAGAAATATGAAGCTCAAGACTCAGAAGTTGTTCATATCAAATTGTAACATTTGTTAAAATGTTCACATTCTTCTGACGGCACTTTTCTAAAGTAGACAGAACCATAACAGATTGGTTGTAATTACTGCCTTTGAGGTTTAAAGTAAGACAACTTTCTAATTGGTAATACTATATTAATTACCACAAATGTCCCAGTCTCTAAATTTTTTTTTGTAGGAGGAAAAGCCACTGTAACATCAGTCTACAATAGACCAGCATCCCATCCAGGTTTGGCTGTTGCTTCTGGGAAGCCAGACTCATTCACAGTAAACTAAACAACATTCTAGGTTTTGGGGTAACACTGGAATCGTCAAAAGAAAAATCACATAAGCATAAGAAAAATTTTCAAATTTACCTGGTGTAAACAGTGGGCAGTGCTTTCGAGGCACCTCTGAGCTCTCATTGCCCAATGCCTCTCTTTTCTGGCTTTTTTTGATTATGTTTCTTATCATGTTCCACTTATTTATTAATTGTTTTCTTGCGTTTCCTAATTAGCTTGGCCATACATACCTTACTAACACCTCAAGTTTACTGCTGATATCAGCAATCAGAACCCACCTCAACCTGAGTTCTCTCCTGAGCTCCATGATAAATAAGTTTAGGTTTTCTTTGGAGTATGTTAAACTGTATTGTTCAGTCATGGCTTTTCTATGACTATTGTGTTAGAGATTATTGGTTTTAGATTTTTTTTGTGACTATAAGGACTTAATGACCCAATAGGAATATTTACAGTAGCCACAGAGTCGTTCTTGACTTACCATGTTGGGTGACTGGTCCAGTTACCCACAAGTACTCAAATCACTCCCTGTTTCCCTTCCTCACTTACTCTCCTTTTTCACACCCTGTGCTTTCTTCTGCCCACTGAGCCCTTGCTAATATCTCATGTTACAAGTCTAGTCTCAACTATCTTGTGACTAGACGTGTCTTTTAAGTCCTGGTCAGTAACCTCTATGTTGTGGGAAATACATCTGGTGTTACTCATGACATGTATGAACATGGGGGCTGCTTGCCTACTGCACCCACTGGTGGCCTTAACACACTATAGAGAGACAAATGAACTCCAGACTGTCTGTTCAGTAGCTCCGAGGTGTCAATACATAATGAAAATGTATACAAGAGAGTCAGAAAACTTGGAATACGTCAGTGCTTGTTCCCCCACTGCCTTTCTTTAAAGAGGTTAGGGTTTTGAAAGACCCTGAATTTGTCCTGTAGTGCTTTTTTCTGCTTAGGCTTGGCTCATTGCCTGCACTTATCTCACAACAGCTGTCTGGAGGCTTGGAGTAAAACTGTGGTCAAGTGATTGAGATGAGGGACAATGTGTCCTATTCTATTGCCTAACACCACACAACCTCTCTAGCCACTAAAAGTCTAACCAATCTCACTTTGTGATTATGGAGCTTCATGCCAAGATCTGACACTCAGTTTTAATATTTGTTTATTTGAGTATCAATGGCTGGCAACAGTTGAAATCTTGGTTTTATATTTTTGTTAATAAGTCAATGTGAACCACAAACGGAAACTAAATGTCCTAATTTGATTTTATTCTGTGGAGATGCCCTAGGTTTACCACTTTAATCCAACAATATTATGCAATACCGTACCTGTGTTCTTGGTATAATATCGACATTATATAGTAATGTCAAATCTGGGTACCTTGCAGTATAATAATTGCTTTGGATGATTTTAATTTTAGAAAATGATTAACACTAATACATCAATCATTTAAAGAGGAACTAAATTTTAGAAATAATAAGTACTAGACATTTCTCTGAAAAATTGTAACTTCTTCTACTAATAATAATCAGTTGTCACACATGTGCGTTTGGGAGACAGTTTACGGTCTCAAATAGATGCAGTTACCTGCTGAACAAGGGGTTGGTACTGCCCTTTAACTCTTTCTCCTCTCTCCCTGCAGAACAACTGAAGTATCCACACAATAATGACATCACTTCCGGTTCAAGAATGCCTTTCACCTATGACATCACTTCCTGCAGCCTGCTATATATACCACCTTTATTTCTCTTCTTGTCAGTTCCATTTTGAACTCTGCCTGTAAAGACGTCATTTCCATTTTTCCTTTGTGCTATACTATATGGGGGATCCCCCCAAGCCTTCGATGGTGTTTGTGTCCTTATTTTGCACAGTCCATCCATCCATTAACTAATTTTTGAACATATTGGCAAGGAAACAGCACAAAAAATGGACTGAAAGGGAATTCACTGGCAATGGCAGTTTGGAATAGAAGTGAAAGAATGTACAACTGAAATACAGTAGTACAATACAGTATAGCAGTAGTGAAGAATCACTTATTGCTACTGCCAAAGACCAAGCTAACTAACGACTAGAACAAAAAGATCTTCGTTCACAAAAATAATCCTGAAATTAACTTTTTAATTACATTATGTATCCTGGAGGATCCGGAAGCTGGTCATTGGTAACTTCTCTAACCTCTTACTCCAGTGCTGATTTCTGATGACTTCTGCAGACTATTCACCATTTTCATGATTAATTGTACTTAAAATCTGTGTTTGTAACATGCAGGAGGAGACCAGAACAACCACTGGAAGTCCATATGCAAACAAACACATAGTGAGTGGAAACTCATCACTTCAATGATATATGTGCCTTCAAAGCAGTCCTATACCTACATGGTCTTCATATAAGTGAGGTTTTGCACAGGAAAATCAAGTTCCTTGCAACAGCCTCAGGCAGGAAGTCTCCCCCACAGATGTGTCCTGTTGGTTCAGCTGCAAGGGGATGGGGGCGTTTCAGTTTTGGTTTTAATGTGGTGTCAAACACTGGTTTTCTTGTAGAACTACACACCAACATAACTCTGCGAATTCATCATCACCATAGTCCAGTATTCTGTGTCAGTGTCATGGCAGTTTAGGACAATAATAATTTTGGGTTCAAAGATGAAAACATCAAAGACAAGTCTTTGAACATTGTGGAGCCCATTAACCCAACAAAAATCAGATGGCCCATGCACTTAATCTGGCCAACCCATAAGAAGTGTAAAATTCCACAGGGAAGACGTATATCTACAAACTATCCTATGGCTGAAATATGCTGGATCTATGTAAGCAAATATAACACAGAGGCTGAAATAAGTGGTTAGCTGCTTGTGTCCATGAAGACACCTAGGTTCTGAGGTCTATATCTTGCAAGCCATATCTAAACATTACTCCTTTAGGCTTCTTCTGTTATGCACTGTAGCCTGAACGCACTGTTGTTGGTAGATTGTCCAGCCGTTCCCAGTCATCACAGCAGATATATATTAACTGTATCCATCGTTCTGTGTGGGGGCATCCAATAGAGTGTCACAATCATACTGGTTGACAGTCCTTTAAGGCATGCTGATCAGACATCACCATCCTACCTGGAGGGGAACCAATATATTGGGGAGGCATATGAGTAGGCTAGTCAAGGATTGTTTAAACTAAGGAATGGGGGTGCAGAGAGCCTAGGACAGGCCAGGTTTAGATCTATGAATGGAGGACAAACAACGGTGTAGAAATATAAATGCATAGTAATGTAAATTCTAAGCCAACATTTAAATGTAGAATGAGTAACACATTAAAAATAACTTTCCTTAATGCTAGAAGAATCAAAAATAAGGTAAGTAAGTTGGAGTTGTATGTAGCAGAGCATAATTATGATATTATAGCAATAACGGAAACCTGGCTAAATAACAAAGATGGGGATGACTGTAACATAGAGGGATACACATTTTTTAGGAAGGACAGACAGAACAGAAAAGGAGGTGGGGTTGCTGTTTATGCCAAACAGAATTTAAATGTAAGTCCTCTTCAGTTGGATGATGAGCCCCATCTTAGTGAGGACATGTGGCATTGCCTGGAAAATATTAGGGAAAGGGGTCTTATTTTAGGAGTGTGTTATAGACCATCCAATTCAGACAGTAATTTCAACACACATCTTTTTAGTAATTTCAAAAAGGCAAGTTAACAGGGAGATATTATAGTCATGGTGGACTTTAACTATCCAAATATTAAGTGGGATAACCTTGCAGATGGAGGAGCACAAGAGCAGGAGTTTTTAGAAGTAATCAGTGACTGTTTTTTAGCACAGCATGTTAAAGCACCAACACGGGGTGAAGCCTGTCTGGATTTAGTATTTTTTAATAATCAAGATAGAATTGAGGGTGTAGAAGTGATTGAACCACTAGGGTCAAGTGACCATAATATAATACAATTCTCAGTGTTTTGTAAGAGTGCAGATGCAAAGACTAAAATTGTTAAGTTGAACTTTGTTAGGGCGAATTTTGAGCAGATGCGACAAAGTCTAAGTTGGATACACTGGGATAAGCTTTTAAGTGTGGAGACAGTCGAGGAGCAGTGGAGCAAGTTTAAAAATGTTTTACATGTAATGCAGGGCAGATACATACCTAAAAATGGAATTAAAAGGAAATTAAAAAAAAAACTCCAGGATTAATAAAGATTTAAAATAGAAGGTGCAAAGGAAAAAACTGCTTTATAAGGCATATAAGACTAATGACTGCAAAGTGAATCATACAGCGTATGAGAACATGAGGGCAACCATTAAGAAGGATATCAGGGAGGCTAAAAGACAGTTGGAGAGGAATATAGCAGATAAGGTGAAAGAAGACCCTAAGAGATTCTTTCAGTATTTTAGTAGTAAAAGAACAGTCAAGGAGGAGGTCAAGTGTTTAAGAAATAGTAAAGGGGAATTAAAAGATACAGACAATGAAATAGCGGATGCCCTAAACTTATATTTTTCTGAGGTGTTCACAAGTGAGCAAGTGGATAACCTCCCAGAGGTAAACACGACTACTAAGGAGGTACTGAGGGATTTAGAAATTGTAGAGGGAGAAGTGCTGCTCAGATTAAATAAGATGAAATCAAACAAATCACAGGACCAGAGGGATGGTGTGTATTACTAACATGCTAGAATTCTATGAGGAGGCAACAAAAGGATATGATCAAAGTTCCCTTGAGCATGGGAAAGGCATTATATAAATAAAATGTATTATTATTAAAGTGGAGCACATGATGTTATTTATCTTGACTTTCAGAAAGCATTTGATAAGGTGCCACATGAGAGGTTGGGCATCAAACTAAAAGAAGTGGGAGTTCAGGGTGATGTTTTTAGATGGGTGCAGAATTGGCTTAGACACAGGAAGCAGAGGGTGATGGTGCGAGGAATCTCATCAGAATTGGCTGATGTTAAGAGTGGTGTTCCACAGGGGTCAGTGCTAGGGCTGCTGTTATTTTTAATTTATATAAATGATTTACGTAGATATGAATTTAAGTAACAAGCTGGTTAAGTTTGCTGATGATACCAAGATACGGTAGGTGAATTAGCAGATAATTTGGAATCTGTTAAATCATTACAGAAGGACTTGGATAGCATACAGGCTTGGGCAGATTTGTGAGAGATGAAATTTAATGTCAAAGGTAATGTAAAGTATTACACATAGGAAGTAAAAATGTTAGGTTTGAATACACAATGGGTGGTTGCAAAATCAAGAGTACACCTTATTAGAAGGATTTAGGAGTCATAGTGGACTGTAAGTTATCGACTTCCAGACAGTGTTCAGAGGCCATTAAGAAGGCTAACAGAATGTTAGGTTATATAGCACAATGTGTGGAGTACAAGTCCAAGGAGGTTATGCGCAACCTTTATAATGCACTGGTGAGGCCTCATCCAAAGTACTGTGTGCAGTTTCGGTCTCCAGGCTACAAAAGAGACATAGCAGCACTAGAAAATGTCCAGAGAAGAGTGACTAGGTTGATTCAAGGGCTACAGGGGTTGAAATTATGAGGAAAGATTAAAAGAGCTGAGCCTTTCAGTTTAAGCAAAAGAAGATTAAGAGGTAACATAATTGAAGTGTTTAAAATTATGAAGGGAATTAGTACAGTGGATCGAGCCTGAAATTTTAAAATGAGTTCATCAAGACAGTTGGAAACTTGTTAAGGGTAAATTTCGCACAAACATTAGGAAGTTTTTCTTTACACACTTGGAATAAGCTACCAGTAAGTTAGGGACTTTCAAAACTGGACTTGATGTTTTTTTTGGAAGAAATAAGTGGATAGGACTGGCGAGCTTTGTTGGGCTGAATGGCCTGTTCTCGTCTAGAGTGTTCTAATGTTCTAATGTTAGAAGCTAGATCACTCAGTATAATGAAACTGAAGAAGCACCATGCCACACTTGGCTGATTGCTGAAAGTATATAGAGAAGCTGGATTTTGATGAGTAATTTTGAAAAAACACTGATAAATTTGCCATTGGGAACTGAAGGTTGACATCTGTAAATTATGTAAAAAAAATATTTAGAATCCATCATCAGAAAGAGAGGTCAGGAAACAAGTAGATTCATGTGGTTCCTTTGTGAGGTTACCTTTGCTCACAGCCCCAACACCAGTTTTTATAAATAGCCGTATCATTCTAGCCTGCTTTTGAAAGGCAGTCATCAAGTTCTTTAAGAATCATTAGCAGAATGACCGTACAGGAAAAGCTGGAGGGTGTCAAAGAAGATGCTTTTTCATGAAATAAAATGCAAACATTTCAGAACATTACTAAGTAATTTGCCAATTTTAATCCATCCAGCCTTTATTAAGTCTGCATAATCCATTTCAGAGTTATGGAAGGAGCAGAGCCTACAGGCTGGAACTGATCCTTGATGGGATGCCAGTCACCACATGCCGTGCCAATTTAAAATCATCAATAACCTCAGAAAAAGGTGAGAAAAGTATCCAGAGAAGGGCTCATGCACTCTTTTGAAGAGCATGTAAATGCCACCGAGACAGTGGCCAGGCATGGAATTCAAACCCAGAACTCGGTAGATGCTAACCACTGCACTGCCACATTCTCTGATCTTTGCCCTCTCTAGTGACATGAACTAATGTTAAATCCATTGGACTTTAAACCACCAGTTAGATGGCTCAATCCCAAAAGTCATTTCATCTGTCTCTGCTGCAGCTGTCAAATATACACAGGAACAACTGTTCTAACACTGTGTACTAATTAGGGAATGTGAAATGATGATCACTGTAGAAAGATACTATATAAAAGAACTTTTGTTTGTACTGAATTTACAGAATCATTCCAATTTCCATGAAATTCTAAGAGCAAAATGCCAGCACTGGCAGGCACAATCAAAAAATTGAATTTTTTGAATGCCCTCCAGCATCCCAAGTGCCAGGGAATACCAGAATATGCACTCCATATACAGAGTTGACACAATATTTAATTCAAAGATGAAAGCACAATATTAAAATGGAGATAGGTCAGTGCCCCATCCACATCTGAATCCTGTATTTTGCTTTGTGATACCAGAAGAAGCTCCAGTCCCTTAATGTCCTGAAATTGGATGAAGAAGGTGAAAATGGATGGAAAATATTGGCACTACTTTACTTTCATCAGCATATAAAATACACATGCTAATTACAAAAAATGAAATATTAACTTCTTAACAAAGGTTAATTAAAATCAAAAATAAATACTAGAGAAATGAAAGCAGAAAGAGAGTTAAAAATCCATTAATCAGAAACATGAAAATCATGTTGCACAAGGACTTTCTGTAATGTCATAGCAGTTTTCATATTATTATGACGCATCAGACTGTATCAACACTTCTTCCTTTGTTTAATTTTAGTTTTGCCATTTCTACAAGAAAAGCATGACAGAGCAGAATACACTTGTGTAATCTATTGTAAGCCTGCCAGATTTAAATGTCAGTAAACCACATTAAAGATAATATGACTGGAAATGACACATAATCCTTAGATCCTAAATTATTCAAAAGGGAAAAGTCTTTTGCTGCATAAAGAATGGAATGTTACACATGAAGAGCACATTTTCCCTTTTTGATGAATTTGTTTATTTTTGGGATAAGGTTGCAATAGCTGCAAATGGAATGTGTTTATAGAATTTACAAAAAAAGACAAGACCCAAAGACTTAACACTGTACTTCACTTAATTGTCAGACAGAAAAACATTATTACAAAGGAGGGGAGTTTTTTATATTAAAGGATAAGGTCAGTATTTTGAAGTTAGTTATTTCTTCATAATCATTGCATATATTAATTTTCCACATGAAATCATATTCTAAAGTGAAGCATTTTTTATGAAAAACAAGCCTATTTCTACTTTTAAAATGTTGGGGATGAAGCCAGAATCCAAACATGAAAAGAAAAAATTAAAACGTAATGAAATTTCTTTAGTCAAGTATTGATCTGCAACTTGAGATTGCACACATACTGAAAAACAGTATATTCACAACACTTGACAAAGGGAAAAAAGCACATTTTCATCTTAAAAGGCAGTAGGCTGTGTCCTTCACCTCACTGATTGTCCACCTGCGTAGCAATCAATCAGTCCTAGGGGCATAAATTCGTTTTGAAAAGTTGTCCTCAGGTGCTGTTATTTTACTTCTTCTTTCGACTGTTCCTGTTAGGGGTTTCCACAGTGGATCATCTTCTTCAATATCGTCCTGTCTTCTGCATCTTGCTGTGTTACACCCACCAGCTGCATGTCCTCTCTCACCACATCCATAAACCTTTGTTTAGGCCTTCCTCTTTTCCTGTTGCCTGGCAGCTCCATTCTTAGCATCCTCCTCCCAATATACCCAGCATCTCTCCTCTGCACATGTCCAAACCAATGCAATCTCGCCTCTCTGACTTTGTTTCCCAACCATCCAACTTGAGCTGACCCTCTAATGTACTCATTCCTAATCCTGTCCATCCTCGTCACACCCAATGCAAATCTTAACATCTTTAACTCTGTCACCTCCAGCTCTGTCTCCTGCTTTCTGGTCAGTGCTAGCGTCTCCAACCCATATAACATAGCTGGTCTCACTACTGTCCTGTAGACCTTCCCTTTCACTCTTGCTGATATCCGTCTGTCACAAATTACTCCTGACTCTCTTCTCCACCCATTCCACCCTGCCTGCACTCTCTTTTTCACCTCTCTTCCACAATCCCCGTTACTCTGAATTGTTGATCCCAAGTAATTAAACTCATCCACCTTCACCAACTCTACTCCCTGCATCCTCACCATTCCTCTGACCTCCCTCTAATTCACACATATTTATTCTGTCTTGCTCTTACTGACCTTCATTGACCTTCATTCCTCTCCTCTCTAGAGCAAATCTCCACCTCTCCAGGGTCACTTCAACCTGCTCCCTACTATCGCTACAGATCACAATGTCATCAGCAAACATCATAGTCCAAGGGGACCCCTGTCTAATCTCATCTGTCAACCTGTCCATCACCATTGCAAATAAGAAAGGGCTCAGAGTCGATCCCTGATGTAATTCCACCTCCATGTTGAATGCATCCGTCACTCCTACTGCAGTACTTATCCTGTACCACTCTTACATACTTCTCTGCCACTCCCGACTTCCTCATACAATACCACAACTCCTCTCGAGGCACCCTGTCATATGCTTTCTTCAGGTCCACAAAGACGCAATGCAATTCCTTCTGGGCTTCTCTATACTTCTCCATCAACACCTTCAGAGCAAACATTGCATCTGTAGTGCTTCTGAAGCCCAGATGTGAATTTTTGTCTCTGTTCCACAGACAACTAGACAGTATTCACTGATATTACAATCAATCACAGTGATAAAAATAATTAAAAGTTGATTTAACATTTCTATGCATCACAACACAGAACTAGGTCATGATATTCAGTTCCAGTCTACCAGGAATAAACAGTGAAACTTATTAATTATGTCTCTTCGCTCAAAAAGATTGTCCTCAGTTTTTTCATTACAATGTCCTCAGCAAGAGTGATTCATCTGGTTTGTAGTGCTTCATTGTGTTGCATTGTGGATTGGCTCTATCTCATAATCTACTTTTTTTATTTTCTCAGTATTTTTAATCATGCATGCACATGTCACACCACAGAAAGTGTGTAATGCTGAGTGCTGATTGGTGCAGTGAACTTGGTAATGACATGCAGTAACAGGAGTAAAACACACACCAGCATGTTAACATTATCTTTTGCATTTTTTCACAGTACAACGAATGCTTCAGACATTGTTATCAAAACTTAAGGTTGCTTCTCTGAGATTCCCAGCTAAGTAAGCAGAAGTATCTCTTATATATATATTTCTCTTCTGGTTCGTCCTGCTTCCACTTCAAAACCAGTCCCGCCCACACGCAGCCGACACGGCATTTCTCGATTCTTATTCATCCTCTTCCAAACCCTTCCCCACGCTGCCTGTGGCTCCTCTTCAAAACCAGTCCCGCCCGCATGCAGCCGACACGGCATTTCTCGATTCCTATTCGTCGTCCTCCAAACCCTTCCCCACATTCTTCCAGTGCGATTCCTGCAACAAAACTTTTCAAACACAAACCTTACTTGCTAAACACAAGAAAAGGCATTCTTCTCAACAACTATATGAGTGCCAGAAATGCAATAAGAAGTTCAGTACACAGGATTGTCTGACTAAACACAACAAAACTCATTCACAACTCTTCAAATGCGACATCTGCAAAGCAACGTTTCCAAACCAAAGCAGTCTCAGCAGACATACACACAATCCTCTTCCCATTACCACTGGTACTTCTTCACCTAATTCCTGTCTTCCCATCCAAGAGTACAACATTGGGACTCCAGACCAACAGTGCAAACACCGCCATGCACTATACTGGCCTGCTTAGCACAATACCTCCAACAAGTACTTGAGGTGCTGCCACAACGGTAAAGTACCTTTACCACCTTTGCAGGAGCCACCTGTGTCTTTACAACAGCTTCTTACACAGCAAACATCAGAAGCTAAAAATTATCGTGAACACATTTGAGAATACAACTCTTCTCTAGCGTTTGCTTCCATGGGGGCACAGATAACTCAACCTCCTGGCCATGGACCATACTGTTTTAAAATACACAGGCAAATTTATCACCAAATCTCTCCACTATACGCTAACACTTCTACCTCTCCAGGATATGGACAGTTGTATGTTTTTGACACAGCACAAGCTACTGAAATACGCTTACAAAATAAAGCAAACTCTGCATGCAGCGAAAATTTACTTCTCCAGCTAGATTCCATACTCAGAACCATCAACCCCTTCGCTTAATCATACAAACACATGCATGAAATTGCTCAGTCCAATCCAACAGCATCTGTATGAATGGTTTTCAAGGAAAACCCTAGGCAGTATTTACGATGATACAATGCCCCGACACGTCACACCGATGTTGCAGTGATTTTCGTCGGAGAAGATGGTGAACCGTGTGCCGAAAGGGACATTTGCATCTATCCCATAGGCAACTCCTGTAAACAGATTTCCACGCTCAATATGAATTGCGATCCTATGGTTTACCCACTTTTATTCCCTTACAGAGACATTGGCTGGCACAAAGATTTACAACATGTTCCCGATAAAAGAACCACGGAGCGATTAAGGCTTACTCAATGCCAATTTTACGCGTACAGATTAGCAAGAGCAATACATTTAGTATTTTGCACTCCAGCGGCAAACTATTCCAACAGTACGTCGTAGATGCGTATGTTAAAACAGAGGGCGCGCGTCTCAACTATCTCAGATTACATCAACAAGATCTGCGCGTGGAACAATACAAAGGACTATCAGACGCACTGCAAGCAAATTCTGAAAATAACAACATACGTGTAGGCAAAATGATCATATTTCTGTCCACATTTCCAGGAAGTCCAAGATACATGCAACAAAACTATCAGGATGCCATGGCCATAGTATGTAAATTCGGAAAGCCTGATTTATTTATCACTTTCACATGTAATCCTGCTTGGCTGGAAATTCTACATGCACTGTCGGATACCCAAGAGACCAGAGCACAGACCTGATATTGTAGTAGGAGTAGATCTTTCGACTCATTATCTGTCGTCTCCACCAAAACACCTATTCACAACTGCGTCTTTCAAGAAGTATTTATTTCTGAATTCCTTTCTCACCGTTTTCCATTCCTATTCTTACACCGCCGTATGCTACGGCAGGCTTTGGCTAATACAATTATAAGCACTAAAGTCCTGCTTCATATTCCTTCAAAGCATGCACTTCATTTTTCTTGAGCTTGGTAAGACCTCAGACTATGAATAATCTGACTAGTGTAATGAATCTCCTATAAACAACAATGCCTTAGAAACATAGAAGGAGAATTTTCTCTATTATTATTGTTAATAATGTTTTTCAACAGTTGGTGGCCACTGCTCTACTGCCAAGTTGTTTGCCTGTCTATGGAAAAGTCATCTCTGACAAAGGAGCACTAAAATTATTGGGAAGAAGGGCCCACCCTTTTCATTTCATCATATTGCCCAGCACTCAATCAGCTATGAACTGGCCAGTGGTGGGAGGTGGCTTGTTGGCCGAGGTCTCCAGGATTCTGAATAATTCTGCATCCTCATATGTGATAGTTCTGTATTTAGTGAGTGATATAATCTATTGTTGCATTTTGCTTTGTAGTCTGTACTATTGTATTGTATTCCTGAGGTGGCGATGATAGATTGGCCATCTAGCTCTGTGAAGACAATTAGTTGTGTTCTGTTTTGTGTATTGTATTTGACTCCATTTACTACTTGGAAAGGGGTCTCTCTCTGATTTGCTTTTCCCAAAATTTTTTCCATTTTTTTCCCTGCAGGGGTCTTTGTCTGGGGAGTTTTTTCTTGTTCTTCTTAGGAAGTCGAGGCTGGGGCCCTCCTGGGCTCTTCACCTCTTTTTCTAGTGTTATTGTTCCAATAATGGCATGTTCCTGTGGATTCATACCGCCATTACAGGATTTTCTCTCTTGTTAGGGTTTTGCTGAGCCCTATTCCTATTCTCTGTTAGCCTTTCCTCTCTGCTAAACTTGTCAGAAACGTATATCAGATCCAATCACATTTAATTGCAGAGAGTGAACTGAAATAGAAATCTGTGCATAGCAGCAAATCACCATTTAAGATAGACACAGATTAAAATATTAACGTATGGTGAAACACTAAAAAGATCAGAACAGTCTCTTAAATGGAAGAAATGTTAACAAAATGGCAAAGAAAATTAAAGCAAGCATCTTGGGAACAGAAATGCAGTGAACAGTAGCTGTGTGGAGCCTAAATCCTGAGCTTTTCATGGACTAAGAATGGCATGAATTGATGATCAGACAAGAGCACAAAGAGCTGACAAATGTAGCCATGCTGAAGACAGGTGTGCTGAATAAGCAAGCTTTATATTACACACAGTTCGTCCAACAACTGTAGAGCTCTTGATTTGTGCCTGACAAATGTATAACTCCCAACAATGAGTGACATTAATGAGACATGAGATGGTGGGGAGGTGGGCAACTGAAATCATACTTTTTGAGGTGGGCAGAGCAGAAGGGGGCAAGCAACAGGTGGTCAATTATATGGTACCCACACCAAAAAAAAATAATGTCATGCCAATTCTTTATCTCCAGCTGTGATCGGTAATAAATTCAATGTGTTTTTTTATGTAGCACCCCTTTGATATGACAGGCCCAAAGATTTACACAGATATACAAATACAGTTAAGGACTTTAGCACACATCTATCTATCTATCTATCTATCTATCTATTGTCTACTGTATTTTCACAGAGATTATTACATTTTAAATGGTTTAATAATCATTATGGTTCTTAATGCTCTTGATGTTTGTATGGCAACTTAAGGTAATTTGATAACAGTGGAGCTCAAATATTAAACTCCATTAGTCCTTGAGGAAAAGGTAAAGTCTATTTAACCTAAATGAAATGTCCATCTAGCTCCTGCTACAAAATACTTCGATATTTTGATCATAGTGGAATCTATGTCATCTAATGCACTTAAACATAAAGATTGATGTATGTCTTATTCCTGACCACACCATGTTGTTTTAATGTATATTGATCCTTGAATGATTAGACTATTAAGAAATGAAGAAAAAGTTACTTTCCAACTGAGGCAACACTCTTACAAAACATACCACGCATGCAATGGATTGTGAAGGCTAGGGGGCACCAGTGAGCCCCAAACCCCAAGCACAAACACACAAGACAGTCCTGGGTTTAAACAAAGGGCTTTTTATTACACAAATACCTTGTATTCACAAGCACCAAAGCTAGTTGTCTTTTCTCTCTTTCTTTCCTCTCCTCTTCTCTATCACACTACTCTCTTCCAGTTGAATGTTGCATTCCTTCCTCCCAGCTCTGACTAGCTTGGACAAAGCAGCATGATCCCCTTTATTGAGGACCCAAGAGTAATTCCAGTGCCAGGACTTTTGCCCATTTGAAGTACTTCTGGGTAATACAGAAGTTCCCAATAACGGAAGTATATCTCCCTGAAGCACCCTCTTGTGGCACCCATGGACCCCAGAGAGGCTGTGTTACTGGAGTACAATTCCCAGTATTCACTGCTGGTGTCTGAATGGGCACTAATATCCAGGGCTGCTGCCATCTAACATCCTGGGGGAACAAACATTTCTTATTATTTAAAAAGCCTTGCATTTGCACCTGGGATTTGTATCTATGAAGTTATTTCTGGGGTTTGGGGTTGTGCAACTTGCCCTAATGGTCACTATATATACTGCATATTATGATAATATACAAGGAAAACAAGGAAGAGACACCAGTAATTGTTAAAAGCATTCTTTACTGTATGCCCTGTTGGATGCTAAATCTTCATCTTGAACTCGTGTTGCATGGCCATGAAAGACACCACCACCAGTAATCATAAGGGCTCAGGAATCAGGTGCTGTCTGGCAATGTAGTGTCAATCGTATTGTCTCTCCTTCACAGATGCTTTTCATGGGTAGTCCCTGTGTAACAGTTCATTACTTTTCTTTTGCTTTCAATTTTGTGCTGTATAAATCTATGAGAAAGCATTTCAGCCAGCAGAAGCACTGAAAAGTTATTTTGCATAGATTTCTTTGGGAAGAGGTGGTCATACTCCTGGTCAGACACTGATTGGTTTATTGTACTACAACAATATTATTTAAAATAAAACATCAACGTTAACTGTAATTTTGAGATCTCACAACTGCTTGACCCAGGAAACACTGGAGGACCACAGCTTCTGACGTGTTCAGACATTGACATTTTTAAATTGTGCCCCTCCTTAATCTTCCCCTTCACAAACATCTGCACAGACTGAAAGCATAAGGAGAAGATAAGTTCCAGAGCACCTAGAGTACTGTTGTGTTCATCTTTTGCAACTTTTCTCCTGTCAGAAACTGAATGTGAATGTGAACTGGTTTGTTGACAGATTCTTCAGTACAAGTATAAATGTATTAATTGTGTAGTAATTGGCTTGTTTTGTTGTAGTGGTTAGTTTGTTCCTGTTGTGACAGACGGGTATCAGCAAGAGTGAAAGGGAAGGTCTACAGGAAGGTAGTGAGACCAGCTATGTTATATGGGTTGGAGACAGTGGCACTGCCCGGAAAGCAGGAGACAGAGCAGGAGGTAGCAGAATTAGAGATGTTAAGATTTGCACTGGGTGTGACGAGGATGGATAGGATTAGAAATGAGGACATTAGAGGGTCAGCTCAAGTTGGATGGTTGAGAGACAAAATCAGAGAAGCGAGATTGTGTTGGTTTGGACATTGGCAGAGGAGAGATGCTAAGTATATTGGGAGAAGGATGCTAAGGATAGAGCTGCCAGGGAAGAGGAAAAGAGGAAGGCCTAAGAGAAGGTTTACGGGTGTGGCGAGAGAGGACATGCAAGTGCTGGGTGTCACAGAGCAAGATGCAGAGGACAGAAAGATATTGAAGAAGATGATCCACTGTGGCAACCCCTAATGGGAGCAGTCGAAAGAAGAAGAAGATCTTTGGTACTAATGCTCCCTGCTGAACACAGACATCTAGTAGCCAGTAGCTTAACTAAACCTCCCCCTAGCCCTTGGTAACCCATATAAGATCTAGAGTCACATAGAAAATTCTGGTACTGCCAGTCCTTTACCTTTATTTTAGGGCCTCTCTGTTATTGTCTCCACAGAGTATGGATAAATCATACAAGCTTTACTGCTGGTCATCCACAGTGTCTCAAAAAGCTAAGTAGTCAGCTTGGTATGGTGTCTGAGTTCATTACAGGGCAGAAAGAAATTAAACACATCATTTATGGAAACCTATTTTACATTTGATATCATTATTCTTTTGTGGATTATGTGGGTTTTAAAAATAAAATGAATGAGTGTATAAATGAATGATTATGTTGCTGTCCCTGCTAATCAGTTGATAAGAAAAATGACAGGCTACTTTCTGAAAAAGCCTCCTGTGGGGATCCCATCAGGGAATAAATAGCTGGCGACTAAATGCTTTGTGTGTACTATATACTGTGTAGTGCCAAGTTGTAACTCATCTGAAAATATAGCTATAATTAAATCTATAGCAGAGAAAATATTTACTATACTACTAGACTACTTTTGATTTCAAAACTTTTCATGTACCAAATGTTGTTGCAGTTTTAAGTCTAAATTATAAATGTGGTTGAATTTGGAATGAAACCTATTAAATCAAAAGTAACATTACAGTCTAACTGAATAATAGATATGTAGATGATTACGATAAACAAAATGCTCCACCAGCTGGAAAGACATTACTCTGACTTCCACCTACTGTGAGACCTCCAGTAGAGGAGTACTGGTAAAATAAATTGAGGCATATTGGTAGATTCCAATTACTCAGTCTTTGAGTAGTCAGTTCTGCCAATTTAATAGCCATTTTCCAGATTCATGGGTGGCACAGTGCCACAGTGGTAGCACTGATGCTTCACAGTAATGAGACCAGGGTTCACGTCTTGCATCCTCGCTGCGTGGTGTCTGCATGTTCTCCCTGTGTCTGTCTGGGTTTCTTTCGGGTACTCCTGCTTCCTCCAACTGTCCATGCAGGTTAAGTGACTTAGCAATGTTAAATTGGCCAGAGTATGTTTTGGGGTGGGTGTTTGCCCTACAATGGACTTGCACCCTGTCCAGGGTTTGATCTTGCCTTGTGCACTGTCCTAACTGGGATAGGCTCCAGCTGGCCCCTGAAAAGCCCCAAGACCCTGGTCTTGATTAAGCAGGTAAGAAAATGACTTAACATTTTCAGGATTCACCCATGTTGGCCAGTTGTCACTGAGCACTATCTATTCTGACCACAGAAATAAAGAAAAGGCAAAAGATTGAGTTGTAAATTGACTGAGAAATGAAAGCTGGTGTTGTGGATAACTGGAAGGAATTGTCAGGGACAGAGTAAACTCTCATAACAAAAAGGTCAGACAAACAGACTCTCAAAAAAATTAAGACTAGGCAAAAACTATATTCCAAAAATAAAGCTGAGTTCTAACATAACAATTACTCAAACAAAAATAAAATCATAATAATCATGAAAATACACAATGAAAAACAAAACTGATAGTCAAAAAACAAAGTTTTAATCTTGAAACACTGAACTCAAAACACTGGCCAGGAAACTCAAGATGAATAATATATCTCCCTAACCAGATCTTTGCTTTGTCGATTAATGTGAATCTTTGTCTTAATCCAGAAGTCTGTACTTAAAGTACCTGTCTGTTATTCATTTCCTGAAGCAAATAAAATTTTCTTGACTTATGCCACAGCCAAGCATTTCACCAGGGCTGAAAATGAAATATATACAATTTCCTTGGTTATTGTTAGTAAACCTATTCCATTAAATTACTCAAAAATTATACTGCCAGTGGGCAGAACATCCACCTGGGGGTTTATTCTCAAAATTATCTGAGAGCTTTTAGACTTAAAGGGAAGAAACATGAAGAATGAGCTTTCAGGACAGATGAAGAAAGCCCCCAACTACCAAGTCTGACACGGGCATGATATTGTAAACTTCAGTTTGATGAAAACTAAATTTATACATATAATGCTGGTTCGGTTCTTGTCACTTAATTGCATGCTAGGCACATGCTGAGACTCTATCTGGGTAGTTGGTAATAGAAGGTCAAAGCAGACAATGATACTTGTGGAAAAAAGATAATATTTTTGTGAAATCACACAATCCATCAATCTATCATCCTAACCTGCTTATGCAGGAGCCTATTCCAGCAATCGTAGGGAAGGAACAAAACCTGGACAGGGCACCAGTGTATCACATGATGAACACATACACGCGCACACGCACAGACACTCACACTAGTGTCAATTTAACAAAATCAAGTCATCTAACCCACATGTCCCTGAACTATGGGAAGAAACCAGCACACCTGGAAGAAACCCACACCAACACGAGGAAAACAAAATTAGAACAATGTTCCAAACATTGTTGCCAAAAACCCCACAAGTGGAAGGATCTATTTGGCTTGTGAAACATAAGGAGAAGAAAAGCATCTTTATAAAATAAAAAGAATGATTAAAAAAAATCTCTGCAGCTAGAGCACAAAAGGCCCAGAAGAAGTTGCCTAAACAATAAAGGCAGCCCAAGGCAGATAAGTCCCAAAAACAAAAATCCAGAAAGCAAAGTCAAAAACAGAGCATAAAGGTAAAAAAATTCAGAGAATTGACAATAAACAATTATCACAAGAGAGCTCACCAAAACCACCAAGCGTAAATAATGGACTGCAATGGACAATGTGCTCTCTCTACCTTTATAGGGCTGGTGATGGACAGGTGGCCTGCCTCTTGGGGAACAACCCATAAAACACAAGGAACATGGTAGCACAAGCATGGATACGCAGAGATAAAATTATATACAAAACTAATAAACAACATAGACTAATACAAATGATTAACAAAAATAAAAAAATATTAGCATAATCAAAAATGAGCAGAAAAGACATAGATCAGGAATTTGAAAAACCCTGACTTAAACATAACAGAAACATGAGAACTAATTTATAACCTGGAAGAAAAAACAAAAGTTAGAATTCAAACTAACATTGAGAAAGCCCTAAACTGTTCTGCCATTGGAAAACTAAACATGGCAGGCCCAAAAGGCACAACAAAATGAAAAGGACAAGGAGATAAATGTGGTCAAAGCTGAAAGCTGAGATCGGGACTCGGAGAACAAATGAAATGGCACCATACTAAATCTCTTAGAAAAAAGAAAACAGAAGACTAAGCAAGATTTAAATTATTAGGAGTTACTGGACTTTCAAATGAAGGGTTTTCATTATCCAAATACTAGGATAATGTAATGTATGTGATGCTGGTTTAAAAATTGTCACACGTGTGATGTACTGTCACAAAACTTCCAGGGACATGGTCCAGGCAACAAATGATAGCTCCTTAATGACAGCTCCACAGAATAGCGGTACACAGAAGATAACAAAATGGCATTTGTTGGCTGGTGGGAGCATGCACTGATTTGTGGCCAATACTCCAGAGTTACCATTGTCACACATGTGCACATGGGAAGCAGCTAAAGGGCTCGAATGAGGGTAATTCCATGCCAGACCACTGAGTGGTGGCGTGCCCTGTCTTTCTTTCTTCTGCAGACCAGTTATGGGAAATTCCGCCTGGCCCCGACGACGTCACTTGCAGTTCCGGTCCTGATGACGATACTTTCGGTTTCGGTCCTGGTGACGTCACTTTTAGTTCCGGGCCCTGATGACTTTACTTCCTCTACCTGACTTAAAAACTGCCATTTTGTCTCATATAAATCAGTTCTGTCTTGAACTCAGTGTTGGAGACGATTTCACATCTGATTCCTGAACCCAACTTCCAAAATACAGGGTGGCTACCCCAAACCTTTTTGTGGCATTTGTCCTTTTCTTTTGACACCATCTGAAACAGTCATAATAGTATGATATTACATGATGGGTCCTCTCATGTCATAGTAAAACCTTAATGACCAATAAACAACACCATCAGAAAAAACTGCAAAATGGTAATGTGAACTTCAAAAAATTCACTCAAAATGGCATTGACTTAACAAGATTATGATAACAATTTAAATAAACAAGTAAATAATGCAAAGAACAAGCATTCATTTTAAATTACTTATACAAAATTAACTAAATACATAAAAATATTAAACAAAAAAATCAAAAAGAAAACCCAAAGAAAGAAAACAGAGAACAAAAATAAATGAACACAATAAAAAAACGAAACGTGAGTAAACAAAGCCAATGCTTCAAATTTCAAAAGGCCAAAACTGAAAAAACAAAACAAATATCAAAATATAACAATGCCAAAACAAAATATTCACAAGATAATTAAATTTACAAGAATCAAGGATAACTGTCAGGTAAACTAACTAATGCCACTGTAAAATGTAGTTGCTGATGGAACTTTATTTAATTCCAGGTGCTATAATGAAACTAATTAAAGTACAGTACCTCCATAATGACAAACAATACAATTAACAGGGCTAGCAAAATATGCTAACAAAAGAAACTGAAAGATGATACAAAACAATTAAAAACAATTCAAATAAATATAGACAATATCTCAGAATAAATAGAGAAAGATAAAAAGGACAAGACCCACAATAAAAAATAAAAGAGGACAATTTAAAATGTTAACGTATCTGAGCCAGCCTCTATGGTACTAGCATCCCTTATCTGGTTTTGGCCCTTCTTATACTCTCTTTCAATGGTTTTTGGTATCTCTAGGTATTATTGTTATAGCTTCAAATCAGACAATATTATTCAGGATTACTGGTGTTCTTTAAAAAATGCTGTTTTCTGACCTGTCCTTCTCATTTAATGGTAATAGAGGGAGTTTTTCTATTTGGATGTTTAATTCTTTAATTTCTTTCTTTTTCCTTTCTGTTTAGTAAAATTCTTTTGTTTATATTCTGCTATTTGAAGAATGTCTTATTTAACTTCTCTAGTGCATCCTTTGATTCAAATAAATTTATGAAAAGTATTTTTCTGGCTTTTTTGTGTGGAAATTTGTTATTGAATTTCACTTTCCTGTTTGGGTAAAACATAACAGATGCATTTTAAGGATCACTGTGGTCTGGAGGAAACTGGCATCTTTCTAGGAGTCACACCTACAGGTAGCTCCAGGAATACAAATAGGAGATGTTGCCAGACGTGCGATTTTATGCATTAACTTTGGATTATATGTATTTTATGTATAGTTTTGTTAAATGTGAGTGATTTTTTCCAAGTATTTTTATGATTACTGTTGGTATTGTATATTATTCTGTAATTATGTACTGTCTGTTTCAATGCGAGTCTATTCTGTGTGCTCTATGGGAGGCAGGGCCACCCTGATGCCATCACTCCAGAGTCACCTCTGACTATTTAATTCCAGAAAAGAGTGAATTCAAGCACTGGTGGACTGAAGTTCTTGGAGTCTTTTGTATTATTGTTTCTTTTGGAAGTACTTTTTTTCTGTTTTGATCTTTTCTGCTCTGGTCTTTGGTTTACTCTCTTGGTCTGTGAATTAGGACTTGATTACCCAGGATTTCCTTTTAAGGCAATTCTTTTTTAATCCTTTTTGTTATTTGGTTTTTGGTAAATAAATATATTCATTTAGAAAGAACACTTGTTGCCTTTTGTTTACAAGGTGAAGTTTTTCTGTATACATTTCTGTATTTTTGAGACTGCTAAAATAATTATGAGCTTTAAAAGCCAGTTCATCCATTTTGGGGCCTGCTAGGCCAATAGCCTGCAGCTAATAGTTGGTGGACTAGCTGGACTGGGATGAAACTCTTCTAAGCAGGCAAATGAACATTCTGTCCTGCTTTATGGCTATTCTTGGAGGCCTCAAACCCTTTTGCCATGAGCGAGACTTCATTTCACAGGTGATGAAAACAGCAGCACAAGAGAAATGATTGGCTGTCTGCCAGTTTAAATTGTACACACAGTGAACATGGTGCATGTAATGCGAGTTCCTGATACAAGGAGGCAGCTTTATTAGACTGTTATACAGTGTAGAAATAAAGATCTGAAACATGAATTGACCCAAAGCTGGGACTTAAATGACACCCACCTTTATGCTTCAATTGGAAATCCAGAAATGAAGATATAAGACTCTATCAGACATGAGATGTGTATTACATAAACGTAAATTTGACAATGGAAAATATCACTACTGCGGTGGATTGGCGCCCTGCCCGGGATTGGTTCCTGCCTTGTGCCCTGTGTTGGCTGGGATTGGTTCCAGCAGACCCCCGTGACCCTGTGTTCGGATTCAGCGGGTTGGAAAATGGATGGATGAAATATCACTAACACATACACTGATCAGGCAAAAACTAACTAAAAGGAACAGGCAAGGTTAAACTCAGGTCCAGGCCAGGTGTTTGGAAGACAGAATAAACCAAAAAGTAAGCAAAAGCACAAGGTAAAAAATGTCATAAAAATACTATATATCTGAAGACGTCCCAAACATATAGGAAAACTAATCATAGGTCAATGAGAGGGATGACACAACAGGGGAAAGAATGGTTATCGAATCAAAGGTGTCTGTTGAAATAGTTTTAAATGAGACCCAGGAGGACCTCAGGTGACTTACATTAGTTGTTGTTCCCAGGTGATGGCATGTGGGTGGCTTTAAAACAAGGGTGGCTGGCATGAAAACACCAACCATTCATCTGTCTGTCCATTTTCCTAATCTGCCTAATATTTGGAGAGTCTTTTGTCATTGGAACCAAAATTGTCAATATCACATATGAGGCAAGAACCAGTCCTGAACATTTCACCAGTGGTATGATACTCTGGAGCTAATAAAGGGGCATTCCATCACAGCTGGTATAACAGCATGTGTTTTAAAAATGTTCTCCTACAAATTCCATGTTATGCTTCTTATACGGAATTAGAAGTCAAAAATGGCAAATATGCAAACACTTGTTATAGAACATAATTTTTGTGCTCTAGTAATGCTAAAGAAAATCAGTAAATCAATCTAAGCTACCTTACATTAACTGTTGAGAAAAAAGTTGTGCCCTGAAGATATCAGTTGTTTACTGATTAGCATACAGAAAATGAAGGTGATTTCCAACCCTAAAAGAGCCTAAAATATTTGTGTGATTAATTGTGTGCATGTTAAAGTTTATGCTGTTGTGCAATCTAGCTGATCATTCATATTCTATAAACAATATCTATATATATAATTCACTAAGCCAGAAGACAAGTAGCCAACCATGGAAAGCACGCCGGAAGGGGCGTGGATTCACTAAACCGCCGACAAGTAAGACGCCAATGGCGCACACAGGAAGGAGCCACGCCCACCAACTCTTAGACCATTGGATACGACAATAAAATCACAGCCACGCCCACCAACTCGGACGCGACGCCTCGAAAAACATGCCGTCATTTCTGTTTGTCTGTGCCACAGTCCACTTGCAGCTCTGAGCCATGTTGACTTTTCATTAGTCAACCTCAGTGGAATCTTGGTTCACACACAGGCAGCGCGAGAGAGAGAGCCGCGCACACACACAGAGGCAACGTCAGAGAACGTCAGAGGCAGCGCGCGAGAGAGAGCCACGCACACACACAGAGGCAGCGCGAGAGAGAGCCGTGCACACACACAGAGGCAACGCCAGAGAGAGACAAGCGCACACACAGGCAGCGCGTGAGAGAGAGCCACGCACACACACAGAGGCAGCGCGAGAGAGAGCCGCGCACACACACAGAGGCAACGCCAGAGAGAGACAAGCGCACACACAGGCAGCGCGCGAGAGAGAGCCACGCACACACACAGAGGCAACGCCAGAGAGAGACAAGCGCACACACAGGCAGCGCGCGAGAGAGAGCCACACACACAGAGGCAGCGACAGAGGGCACACACAGGCAGTGCAAGAGAGAGCCACGCAATCCTTTAAAACTGAAGTTAAAACACAATGAAGGAAGCAGTCTTTAAAAACCAATAAGCCCTGTGCCTCTTTATCATTAGCGTCTCACCTAATGAAGGTGAGCTATGGACCCGCTATACCACAGGAACACATTGCCTTCGAGCCTGCTCTCGCTCATTCTAACGTACCGGCTTTCTCTCTCTCTCCTCACTCGCTCACGAGTCTACCCGGAAACCGTTTCAGCCACACTTCCACGCCCCTCGCTACACTGTGAGTGCGATTATTATTTATTTAAAAATGGGCTTTTGAAGGGGAGCTGTGGACCCGCTATACCACAGGATCACCTGTGACATTGCCTTCACATTGTTTTCCTTTTATTTATAATCCTGTTGAGCAGATCAGACACCCAGGCAAACAACACAGAATAATCAATAGCTGCAACTACTTTGCCCGCCCCCACTCCTCACCTGAGTCAGTTTCGTCTCTGTTCAGCAGTGTTTGCCAAACTCAGTCCTGGTGAACCCCTGTGGCTGCAGGGTTTTGTTCCAACCAGATTCCTAATCATTAATGCCGGTGAAACTCATCCGGGATAAGTCTTTTTTTCAAACGCAGCCGTGTAGCAGATTAGTCTAGTATATTGAGTCTACAAAACATGATCAGCAAGTCTTTGATAGGCTGCAACAAAATGATGAAAGAACGGGCGCATTTTTTTCACACAAGCTGAGTGGGTGGGTGTTAGTTAGTTAATTAGCAACTCGAAGGATTTCAAGATATAATATACACAAGAGGTAACACTGCAAAAGCGGCCCAAACCAGAAAAGACAGCTGGCAAAAAGTGGCTGACAAATTAAACGCGTGTGCATTGTACTTACTGAAAGCAGTGTTACGGATTTTCCAAATGTTCATATTTTTCCCTCTGCTTAAAAAACATTGAAAGAGCGGCGCGGATTGGTTTGCAGCGTGTAAAACAGTTTGTTTGTTGCGGATAATTTGCTATCCACACAGGGAGGAACCGGGAAGCGAACCCACAATCTTCTACTGTCTCCGTACTGCAAAGCAGCCGTACTACTACAGCGCCATAAGGCAGTTAAAGAATGCACCGGGCCACATGTTCATTTTTTCCCCTGTGCTTAAAAGACATTTAAAAACTGTTTCTCTACTGTGACTCCGGAACAACTCAGTACGCGAAAAGCGGCCAGAATCGCAAACAACAATGAAAACTCTACGTGACTCACAGGTAGTGATGGGCCGCTCGATACTCAGGTTTCGACACTGTGTCGAGCTTTTGAAGCACTGCAGATTTTAATACTTGATCGAATAATGACATCTGTGATTTAAGGATTTCACATTTTCTTTCTCAAATGTGCTTACCTATATCATGGAAAAGTACAGGGATAAACCTTTATTTTCTGTCTACTCCGTTTTAATTAAGACAGACCAAAGAAAACATTTAAGGCTATTAAATGTGATCTCAAGAAAAGATCAGGGTTAATTATAATACTAATAACAGGAGCGATTATAATGATACAGTGCAAAAGTAAATACTAATTGAAAGAGCCGGGAATGCATGAGGTGAGGCGTCTTATTTTGTTTAACTCTTGCTATCATATGCTATTTGTCGGCGTTAGTTATATTTATATTTTTTAGACATCACACACTACAAGCTGCTGACGAACCCTTCTCTTCGTTGTCAGTCTGTAGCTACGAAAAAATAAAAGCAATACGACTTTTAACAGACGTCATTGAAGTGTATCATAAGTTTCTGTAACGTTAATGAAAATGGTCAGGGGGTGTCACGAGAGAGGTGAGTGTCAAATGCTTCGAAGGTTCGATACGATTTCCAACACAATTGCTTCAAGCGTGTTAATGCTTCGTGAGGCTTCACTCCGCCCATCACTACTCAAAGGTTACTGAATGAGAAATCAGCAGACTAGCATGACGGATGGGGCGTAATGGGCGTCCTTCCCCTCTCCTCCGGATTTTTCAAATGTTAATTTTTTCCCTGTGCTTAAAAATCATTAAAAAAGCGGCCTGATTATGTGGTGTATGGTACGCCGCGGGTTGGCTAGTATTCTATAAACAAATAAATCAATGTTTTTTTTAAATTAGGTACTGTGTGTTTTTATAATTTAAACCAGAAATATAAAGTCGATTACACTGTACATTGTATGATATACAGTAGCTTTGCATTGAGATGACATTAATACAGTGTTTACCAAAATAAAGAATTTCACTTAAGGATAGTTTAACATTTGTTGCAGACATTATTGTCTAATGAAGAGTGAATACAGCATTGCACCAGTCAGATTTCTTACCATATCCTTTCTTCTTGTTAAGTCCTTGTCACATTACACCATTCCCAGCAATTTTCAGTTTAGGTCTCCATTTATGTAATCTGACACAGAACATGTCATTTAGCAACAGTCATGTAGTGTGACATCCCCCAGTGATTCAGTCATAAACCTCTGTGACTAAGCATATTAAAATGTTACATTTTTTAGGAGTGGGCCAACAGCCAATGAGCAAGCAGCAGGAAATATAACACATATAAAAATCAGCCTCATCGCACTCCTGCTACATGATGGAAATTGTAGTCCCCACTTCACCATTGTTTTTTGGGTTGCCCCCCCCCCCCCCCATTACAACCTACTTTCCCAATACTCCATATACAGTAGACTATATTTTAAACTGGACCAAAGGCAACACACATGTAAAATTATGTGGAAATCGCTTCACTGTTTTTTTACGTAATTGGCGAACAAACAAACAAACAAATAGGTTACAGTTTTATTTATATAGATGTGTTCTCTCTATGTTCATGCCCACCCTGTATTTTGCTTTACTAAAGCACTATATTTATTTTCTAGCATTTTTATTTGTTTCGACAGTAGGCTAATTCAAGTGTAATGCATTTATTGCAACATCTGTGGCATTCTGGAGTTGGCAGTGTAATGAATCTGGGGTTTTGACAACTGGGATGCAGTTTGTCTCATTTTTAAAATGTTTAATTTAGTATTGTTATTTTTTATATTTTTCATTGTTATTCCATGGATACCATTTATTATTTTGTTTATGTATGACTGCCACCATTGTCTCATCACATCCCAACTATTTAAGATAGCAGTGTGTAGCACTTCATATCCAAGCATGAGATCACTTTCTTTATTACTTCAGTCTTCTTTCGTGTAGATGAAGCTAAAAGGCAGTTCAAAGAAGACTTTTTGCTGCTTTCATTTGACTTTGACTTTTTATTTGTGTTTTAGGTACTATACTTAAAGGTACAACAAAACCACAAACATGGGCAGAGTGAATATTTAAACCAATTTTTGTTACATTTTTGAATATTTAAAATTGATTTTAAAATAAAATACTCTGAAAAGATTATAAAATAATAAATATAATTAAAACAAATAAAAGAAGCAATTATATAATGAACAAAATAAAAGCAAAAAACTTAAGGCATGAGACAATTAGGAAAATGATTATACAAAAACAGAACTCTCAATAAGCAAAGCCTATCTAAGCAAGGTCCTAAGAAAGAAAAAGGACTATGAAGACAGAAAACAACTTACCAGTAAACCTAATTGAATCTAAAGTTCAAGAACTCAAAATTTCTTTTTCATTTTTATGTACCTTCATTTTTTTCCTTTTTATGTACCTTCATTCATGCCTTTGCTATATGTCTTGTGTGTGGTTCCAAGAGGTGGGGCCACTTGCACATCACGGCAAGTGACTGCCCTCAATGCTATATAGGCGGGATCAACCCACTGCCCTTTGTGTTGTAATTTTTACAGTTCTTTGAGATTTTGTGATTTATTGGATTTCTGATCATTTTTATTCTGTTTTGACCACTCTTTGGATTTTTTTATTGGGTCTTTGCCTTGGATTGTCTTGGCTGGCAAGTCCTTTTTGACTTTTTGTACTACATGGATTCTGTGTTTCCCCTTCTTTCTGGCCAGAGTTTGAGGGTAATATCCCCCTCTAGTGGGCATTTTTGGAAGTTTTTGGGACTTTGTGTTTGGGAACTTTCAAGTACTGTATCATAACAGGGTTTTGCTATCCTTGTATTTTTAAATATTTTCTGCATTGCCCCTAACATTTAGAAACATAATTTTATCCTTTGTAGGGTTTTTATTATGCAGAAATAAATTCTTTCATTTATTTTTAGTTTTAGTTTCATTTTCTTAGTGTTGAAAATACTTACGGGTCGCCCACGTAACACCTGGCTGCGACAGACAGAGGTTCATTTCCGGAGGGTAGGACTGGACCGCGTGTCTGCCTGGGGGGTTGCAAACCAGGATTCCGAGTTGTTTCGTCGTGTAGTGGGTGCGGCAATGCACTGTACCAATGCATGCCCCCCAACTTGACTTGACTTGAAAATATTTCATGTGCTACTGTGATGCCATCAATGCTGCTATTATGACCAGAGCTTGTTAACTGTTGCTAAGTTGTTGCCATGCAGAAGTGAGCAAAAATGCACAATGTGTGATGTCATTGACACAATTATTTAAATATCAGCACCTGGCACTTTTTGGTTGTCCGAAATTACGAGTTCAAAACAAAAATTCTACTTATGCTTCTTTGAGATTTTGTGTTCCCAGCTTTATATTTTGCTGATGCTTCATGATTATAATTTTGTTTAGACTTTTGGTACAAGTGATGAATCTTTAAATCTCCCAGTTGTGAATTTTGGCAAGAAGTTTTAACCATCATCTCCTGATCCTTCATTTATTTCAAGTCGAAATCTTCCTACTTATGGGGGAACACCTTTTTTTTTTCCTAAATCATCCTGTGTTGGTTTATATTTTGGATAGAAGGCTTGCTTTTTTGTTGCTGCAACTGAACTATGACATTTATTGGGAAATGACAGGCAAAATAAGGCAGAGGAAGGGAATACAGTAAGAATCAAAATAAAAATTATGAAATCAAAAACACAGAACCAAAGTTGTAGTCAACAAAGTAATCATAACCGAAAGGTCTAACACCATCTTATTTTTACCTACCCCTATAAAGCATTTTTCAGTGAAGGCATCAGCAAGGAGGGACATGAGGACATAATTACAGGCATTAAAACCACCAACAATATGGTTATGGTTATGCAAAATCAGAGCAAAATGGTGATATCCCAATAAAAAACAAATATCCTAAGGGATTGAAATGACATCATCATCACAACAATAAAATAATTTAACTATATCATAAACAAATTGAATAAACTCTAAAAGGGACAAACATAATTCCAAAATGTTCAAAAAATCCAGAATTAAAAGCAACTCAAGTGATCTGTTTGATCTGACCTTTCTGTACCTTTTGTTTTGTCTATATGCTCTGCCATTTTGAGATTTTAGTGTTATTTAGTTGCTATGTGGTTGTCAGGGATGACATCAGGGATCACAGATGGCATGACATTACAGGTCAAGAAGTGTACATGTCAGCCTCTTGGGCTTCCTGCTTTGTCTAAGTTTGTAAATTCAACCTAAAACCAGTGAACTGTTATTTTTATAGGCTCACTAGTTATGAATTCTTTTTTGTTCTTGGATATGACTATGACTTTTTTGTCATACATCTTGGTTCTTTTTAGGGGAACCTTTAATATCCAATCCTCCTACTTTTCCCTATCAGGGACTTCACATTTCCATAGTGTCTCAAACCCTGCTGCCTTGTGTGTGTTACCTCCTCACTTCACCTTCCTGAAACTTCAGAAAACCTCCCACAGCAGTTAGCCCCATTCCCTTCTTCACAATATTTTTCAGGCAGTACAGTTGCAGTGGGGCTAAGGCGCTGAACTTCACATCCCAAGGTATGTAATGAATCCTAGCCTTGTAAGTTTCCTTGGATAAAGATTTCAATCAAATTTATAATAATTAAGTTCTCGTGATATGGTGTTTGTGGCGGACAGCTGGCTGCTCAACCCAGCCAGGACGCCCAAAGAGAAGAAGGATGGGGGAAGGCAGTTACTGTGAGACACTGTCTCCCCCAAGACACCAGATGGCGAGTTCCCTGCAGCACAGCGGTGCCCTAGATTCCCTCAGGGCATCATGGAATTTGTAGTTCGGCATCACAGCTCTACTGAGTACCGTGGGTGCTGCCAGGAGATGCTGCAGGAAAATCTGGGGATTTGTATTTCCCATATAGCCCGGAAGTACTCCCAAGTCATGGGGTAGGAAGCCACTAAGTACTTCCGGGCTGAAGAATACCTGAAGTCCTCCATTTGACCCGGAAATGCTGGCAAGTCACGGCGATGGAAGAACGGAAGCACTTCCGGGTCAAGGACTATATAAAGGACTACTGAAGACCCAGCAAGCAAGCCGGAGTTGGGAGGTAGCAGGACAGAGCTTGCTGGGAGGAGTGGAGGAGAATTGCTTGTTGGAGTGGAGGAGAATTTATTGTTTATTTATTTGTGTATGGTGGCTGTAGTGCTTAAAGGGTGCTTTGAAGTAGAAAAAATAAGTAAAAGATCTTCTTTGTGCATTTACCCTATGTCTGCATCTCTGTCTGTTGGGATTAACGGGGCAACAGTGACCCCTAGTGTTCACACGTGTTAGACAAGGCTGTCTGTCTATGGAATATTTCATTAATTGAAAGCCATTTTTGAGCTGTGAGAGCACAACATTTAATAGAAGTAATGTGATGTTGGTGTGCACTAACTACTAATTACTTGTAATATGCTGGCAGGCCTATGTGATTCTGCCTTGCTTTAAACCATGATAATCAATAAACAAAATTTAGCAAGGAACATGGATAAGTTACACACACTTCCCTTTTATAAATCCCAATCATCATGAATTTTAATGCACATTCACGCGCCTACAGCTCCACCCAGACTCCTCTCAGAATTTCACATATTTGAATATGCAAATCAATATAAATAGCCCCTTCCGTTCAGTGTTTTGTTAAAAACAATGGTAAAAGCATATGGAGAAAAGAAGAATTTCACTGAATGCAAAGTGGAAGTCCTACTAAGTGATGTTGAGGCAAGGAAAAACATACAATTTGGTGGCTTAGGCAATGGTACGAGCAATAAAATTAAATGGATGGAGTGGCACTCAAATGTTCAAGTTCAGAAAGTCACACAGTACCCAAAATAAAAAAGAAATGGTCAGATGTCGAAGTGAAAAGGCGAGTGACTGAGTGTCATACAGAAGCGTATAAGGGCCACAGAGAAGAAAAAAAATAGGGACACAGTGAAGAAAAAAGGTCTATGTGATTAAAGTTGAAATGTCGACTTTAACCTAAAAATTTCCACTTTAATCTTGTAATTTATTTTGTAATTAAAATAGAACATTGTAAACAGCATTCCCAGCAAGCTTGGAGCGTGAAGCAGGAACAATTCCTGGACGGGGCACCGGCTCATCACTATATCTGCACCACAGTGCCCCCACATGTTTAGTTATTAGCAGTATACATTATTTAAATTAAGGCAACAATTTATCTGTAAAATGTAATATACATACTTTAATGAATTTCCTCATAAAACTGATATCAAGTTTACATCCTAATAGTCTAACAGCACATAGCTCCAAAAGGAATAGCTCTTGGAAATCTAAATTGACTTAGAAGCCAGTCATAATCATCTGTAAATGCATGTTCTCTTCTATTGAATTCAATTGAATACCTTTATTGTCATTGAACGGTACACTGAGATTCAATGTGCGACTCCTCCATAAACTTATTTTCTTATAAAAAATAATAATAATAATAATAATATTCTTATGAAAATCTTAGCAAAATAATAATAATATGATAAAAAAACAATGAAAAATATACAATATGAAAGCATAAGAAAAATATACATATACATATAATGGTTCATAAAGTCGCTCAGGTTGTGCAATATTACAGTTACAGTACAAGTTTACAGTGACTTAATTGTAACTATAAGTACAAACTGTTCTACCGGGAGCACTTGATAGATGTTTATAGCTCTTGGGCTGAAACAGTTTCTGAGCTGCGAGGTCCATGCAGGAAAAGCTCTGAAGCATTTGCTGAATGGGAGAAATCTAAATAGACAGTGTTAGGGGTGACTGGAATACATGCAGATGCTGGTGCCCTTCCTTGAGGCTGCAGCATGTGCTATAAATATACTGCAGGACTGGAAGCTGTATCCCGATAATCCTCTGCGCTCTCAATACAATCTGCTGTAGAGCTTCCCAATCAGATGCTGTGCAACTGTGATATTAGTTCCACACACAAATACAATGGGTAAAAATACTCTCAGTGGAACACCAAAAGTAACAACGCTAAAGCAGCTATGGTATTTGGAATAGTTTGGCCATTCTGTGCAAAATTATATTGTTACAGAATGATTAGAATCAAGTGCCTTAAATTTGTAAATGATATTTCTATGTATGTGATAAAGTCTGTGTCATGGATGTGAATCTAAAAAAGAAAGGGAAACAATACAGAAACAGTAGCACTGCTTCAGCACAGGGTACCGCCCATTTCTAAAACCGAGCAGAAAAGAGAGTAATTACGGTGTGAGGCTGCCATGATAATGTGCATGGCTTTACACCAAGTTTAGTTTTTGTACATCATGAACTGAGCGTGGAAACAGGCGTATGCAACTTTTGTGTGCATACACAACATTTATGTATGAGGCATCAGCATCAGTCAGGTGTTTTTTTTTTTGAATGCACGATTTGTGTTTTTTATTTAACTTTCTGAATACATCCATTCAAATAAAAGATCATGGAAGCTCTAGAATCAACCATGGATGGGTTACCAATTTAGCAATTTACCCCAGTACATGCTTGCTCACTCAAATAGTTTAGTTTCACTAGTCAATTTAACCTCCATATATTTGGAAATATAAAAGAAATTTAAAGGACCTAGAGAGATAATTGAAGGATGAGACAATAGCTGAAAGACAGTTCCTGGGCTAGGATCTGATCTGTTGAGCTTTGAGACAGTAGGACTAACCAATGTTAGACATGATAACCAATGTACCACCATGCAACCCTCCCTAGGTATACTGGAATCACCTATAATTAAATATATGTGGCATAGTGGTTGAGGCTTTGGACTTCAAATCCCACTACTGACACTGATTAACCATGAGCAAATCACTTGAAATGTAAACAATTGTAAATTTTGTAAGTTGCCCTGGAAAAAAGGCCTCAACCAAACAAGCAGATGTAAAGAATCCACAGAGAGAATATTTTCGATCACAACCTGAATAAAGAAGACTGGCGTTTGGAAAAATCAAAGGTAGACAAAGAACAAGACAGAACATTAGATGAATGAATAATATTATGGAAAACACTGAAGTAAATAAGCAGCCATTCCCTGCATCACTGGAGGTTTCAAACAACTAAATATAAAATGAAACATCATATTTATAGTGATCCTCTTCTGCCATCTACAGTCCAAATTCAGAAATGCTACCACAGATCAAAGTTAAAACTTTACTAGCATAATAACTACGTGAGCAGCATGAAATTTGAAGATTACAAGAGTCAAAGGGTTTTATTAACAGAAAAGCCCAGAAATTTCACTCTATAAAATTAATATAAAGATGGTAGTATTTATTGAAAATGTCTTGCTTCTGAAGAAAGGTTTAAATTCCTCAACAACAAGAAGCCTTTCTCTATTTTATTTTCCATTGCCTTTAATTCCATTTTACTCACACTACTTTTATTTATTCACTCTCAGCCCAGGGCATGCTTCTCTATGTCTACCATTTAGTCCCCTGGAACCAAAGATAATTGCCTGTATATGATAGGCTCTCACTTGTTAAGATCAATCCATCTTTATGTATCTGTGCAGTGCTCACATGGGGATTATCATGGCAGCGATTTAAGAATATCCTTCATTTGCGTACAGTAGTTCACATATTTCACTATAAGATCACCTCTTTATTAATATGATTAGCATGAAAGGGGGAGTTAACACAAAATTTGGGGTAAATCAAACAAAATCAAAATGGCATGCAAAAATGTTGGAGTGAGTGCTATGATTTTGCTTCCTTCAGTGAGGATTGTTTCTTTTTTTTTAATTGCTCCATCAAAGCAATCAAAAGGCCAAAATGATAGCAAAATTATTCCTTATAATATGACAGTTTAGCACCTTCATTTGAAACATGCAAACACTCATTGTACACAAGTTTATACAGTATAATAGTGTGAGAGATGGTGGCTTTGACTCATTCCAAAATCAAGTCAAGTCAAGTTGGGGAGCATCCACTGGTACAGTGCGTTGCCGCACCCACTACACGATGAAACAACTCAGGATCCCTGTTTGCAACCCCCCAGGCAGACACGCGGTCCAGTCCCACCCTCCGGAAATGACCCTCTATCTGCCACAGCCAGGTGTTGCGTGGGCGACCCCTTGGCCTAGTCCAGCCACTTGGGTCTCCAACAATGAGAATCTTATGATCTGGATCACCCTCGGGGAAACATGCCACATGGCCGTAGTGCCGTAACTGACACTCACTTACAATGCAGGAAATGTGCCTCATTCGGGACTCCATGAGCAACCGCTCATTTGACACAAAGTCAAACCAACAGTACCCAAGGATTTTCCGGAGAGACACAGTACCAAAGGAGTCCAGTCTTCATCTCATGTCACTGGATAGTGTCCATGTCTTGCAACCATATAGCAAGACAGGAAGCACCAGGACTGTAAAGACTTAGACCTTCGTCCTTTTGCATAGATATTGGGAGCGCCACACACCCCAATTCCAGTGACCTCATGACCCCCCATGCTCAATCCGTCTACTGACTTCAAAGGAAGAGTCACCAGAGACATGAATGTCACTGCCAAGGTAAGTAAACCTCTCAAAAAGGTCAAAACTCTCTCCGCAAAATCATCATTCTATTTTTGATCCTAGATACCAGAGATCCTTACAGCCTTCCCTGCCTTCAGCTCGTTCACCACCTGTACAATCTCAGTGAGATAGTGCAGTTCACAGCTAATTGGAGGATCAGCTTCAGGAACCGTGAACCCAGAGATATCCAATGTCCTAGCCGGAGGATCAGCTTTAAACAGCTATTCAAAGTAGCCAGCCCAGCGGGTCACAATTGCAGCGTCATTCGTAAGGACCGTTCTATCACCCGCCCTGACTGCGACTCTCAAAGGAACAGATTCAACTGTGCGTAATGCTTTGATTAAACTGTAAGCGGGACATGGGTCACTAGACCATAGATGGTGTGTCACTTGCTCACAGATTCCTCTAACAAATACCTCCTAATGTGCCCTCAGTGCCCTTGCAGCCATCCTTCTCAGTTCCCGGTACAAACTGAAGTTGCCATCAAGCCATGTGCTGCAACTCCCCTTGATTTGTGGGATGAAACACATCGTTCTGGGAACATTGGTAACACCAACACAACCCTCAGCAACCTTCAAGGTCTCCCACATCACATTAGGATTGGCAGTTGCACCCAAGTCTGCTAGTGTCTCACACAAATTGCATGCAAACTCATTAGAAACAGCCAGGTCCATCCTCATTCTCCTAGTAGGTAGTAGCCTACCAGACCTAAATTTGATCTTCAGAGTAACAAAAACAAGTCTATGGTCAGAATTCACAAACTGGGCACTTCTGTAGACCATGCAGTTCTGTAGGAGCCTCTAGGATCTGCCCATGAGGATGTGATTTCCTTCGCCGCACAACCAGTTATTGGAGTACCAAGTCCAATGGTGCGGCTCAGGGCACTAGAAACAGGATCTAGAAATATGCAGCCACTGATCTTTTGCAAAGTCAAGGAACATGGAGACACTTTCACCATGGTCGGCAGACCCATGGGGATTGACACAGTCCTAATAGCCAGCCCTGTCAGTGCCAGTGGTCGCATTGAAGTCAGCCACAAACAGAGGAGTGTCACCTCGCGGCCATCCATCAACCACTGAGACAAGGCACTCAGGGATTTCTTTAATCTGAGTCTCATTATACGCTTGTTGAAAGGAGTGACATTGGACAGCATTGGAAGGAGCTGATCCGCCACAGCAAAAGATATTCTCTAAGCATGACAGCCATCAGAGTGACCAGACCAATAAAAGGTGTACCCACCTACAGAGACCTGGCCAGTCCCAGGTCTGTTAACCTCATAGAGTACCGCCACTGAAATGTGGAGTTTACAAAGCTTCTCCGACAGCAGTGGAGGATGATCATCATGCCAGAAAGACAATACTTTCCATGTTACTAGGCAGACAGGCCACTTAAAACTGGGACCCGAGTGCTGTGGGTGACGCCTTAGCACCAAACTAGTTCTGATCCCCAACAGGCCTGACCCCACTGGTTTCAACTCTTCTGGGGATGAGGCTCCTGAGGGCTTTTGCCTATCTCCTTCATAACATAAGCAACTTTTGTATCAGCAGCTACAGCAGAGCTACTCCCGCAGAGAGCAGAAAGGAATCTTGTCTGTCGTTTTGGAGCTGTATGAAGCTTTTACAGTGGATGGAGTGCCAATACTGCCAACAAGCCCCAAGATTTCCCTGCAAATTGGAGGAATGCTTGCAGGGCTGGATGCAGTTTAACATCATAGCCAGGATTTGTTGTATGAAAGGAGAGAAGATTAGCACTCCCCTTGACAATGATGGAAGTGGTCCTAGTGGCCTTATAATACATATACGGTTAAGGCATTGCCACATACTTTGTGACATCTCTAACCATGTAATCATTAGTTTACTCAATTTAAATAAACAGACTTTATCTCACTCTTGTAAACAACACTTAATAGGTCTTTGCCCTAATCCTCTCTGTAATCTCTGCACCATCAAATCTGTTGACACTTACCAGGTATGTCCTTTATTTCTAGTGTTTTGACACCTTTAATGTCTTGCTCACTTTCTTTGATGTCATCTATTACAGTTCTACAACTTTGCCTCAGATGTTTTGATTTTCTAGATATCACTAGCCAGGCTTTCTTAGTTCTCTGAGGCTGGCTTATCTGATTGTGTACAATAGATGTTTAAAATTACAAGTCACTTCCTGGTGTATAAGGTCTGATTTAATCATTTGAAGAATTAGCTGTCCTCATTCAATTATCTGATTCATATGGAGTTATCTATATGGCAAATTATCAAAGCATCCAATGAATACACTCAAAGGTGTGAGTTTGCTGTATCTGTGGATAAATCTTTTACTTCCAGAAGTTTTTGAAGCAGTGGCCCCTTATTTGGGAGTGGTGGAGGTGATAAAATGGCATCACCATTGCTCATGGTGGTATGACATTGGACTTGGGACAGGGGCAGCAAAAGCGAGTGAATAGCATTGCTTGGGTTAGTTATTTCTTATTTATCATAGACATATCATTTATTGCTCTTATGTGTTTGTTCTTGGATGATATTAATAAAAATTTGATTATAAAAAATAGTCATTGATGCCTAGTGGGCTTACACCCATTACATGTGCCTAATATTCATGAACACAGCTCCCCTTTTCTTATTTCTGGGCATCTATAGTTATTAGTATAATTTTACTGAAAACCAACTATTTTTCAAAGACAATTAATTTCCACATGCTCACATCTTTGAAGTTAATTTGTATTTGTCATAGTTTTAGGCTATGTGAAATGTTGGTGTGGAGAACAGAGCTACTGCTTCTCGTATCTGTCATTGTTTCACAACTGATCACTTTCTGCAAGTTCTTCCTGTGTATGTTTTTTTTTTCTGGATACTCCAGTCTACCTCCCATATTACAAAGATGTACCGGTTCCCTATTCCAGATTTACCTGCTGCTCTGTGACTCTGAACTTGAATTGTAGGTTTGAGAATGTTATATTATTTACATTTCCAGGCTATTATGATGTCTGACAGAGACTTCATGTTATTGTTCTGGAGGGATATTATTTAGAGCTTGAATATTAACTATTATATCGGTGACCCTCAAACTATACAGGGCAATAAGGATTTTGAATAACAAATCAAATTGGTGAAAATTTCTATGATGGGACAAATGTTCATGAAAAGACCAAACTATAATACCACAGGTATCATTGCTGTTGAGTAAACCTATTCCTTTACATAAATGTTTTATAGGGAAGGTAAGAAATATGTCCAGCCATAGGTGAAAATGTTTAAGATCAATCAATGGGTGCTCATTTCTAAGATACATGTCCAAAACAGTCTACAAAAGTATGGCATCCATGTAATAAGACATACTGCATTTGTTTTACTCGATGTTCACATCTTATTTACTACAGTAACTAGCACTTTGGCAGCATACAATGTCTCTATATATTTTCTGTATTGTTACTTGGGTCTGTCTGAGCTGTTGACAGCTGCGATGATAAAAATGTATCCATGTTTTACATTTTTGTTGCTGCGATATTGTTCTTCTTGTTCATTGCAAGAAACCCTTGTCAACTAATTATGATTGGCAATTGACAAATAAACTGTTTTTTATAAATCATTTCAATGAATTCCACAAACTGATTCATGCACTCAACAGAATTGATTAATTGGAGGATAATACAAGTGCTATGGTGTATGAGTGGTGTCATTAGTGTTTTCCCTTTTCCTTTTAAAGTTCTTATGCTGGTCTGATTCACGATTCTCATGATTTTCGTTCACTTCAGATTCTTTCAAGTTTACAGGTTTATAGGCATTCCAGTAATCCCAAGGACTACAAACTAGTTGCTCTTACTTCATACATCATGAAGACCTTTGAGAAGCTGTTCCTAAAGCATCTATGAGCCCTGGTTTCTGAAAATTTGTATCCTCTGCAGTTCGCCTACTGCATCTAGGTATGGAGGATGCCCTCTTCTCCATGCTCCACAGAGCATACTCTCACTTGGACAAAAACTTTACCAGAGTCAGGATAATGTTCTTTGATTTTTCCAGTACCTTTAACACCATTCTGCCTCATCAACTTGGAAAAAAGCTCAAGACTTTGAAAGTTGACGCCCCTGCAATCTCCTGGATCATGGACTACCTGACCAACAGACAGTAGTTAGTCTGACTGTACGTCAGAAATGGTGATGTGTAACAGTGGAGAACCTCAGGGAACTATCTCGTCTCCCTTCTTGTTCACGCTCTACACAACAGATTTCCAGTAAAATGCCAGTGCTTGCCATCTACAGAAATTTTCAAATGACTCCTCCGTCATAGGCTGAACTAATAATGGAGATGAGTCAGAGTACAGGAAGGTTATTGAGGACTTTGTCTTGTGGTGCAGAGAGAACAATCTGCCAACTCAACATCAGCCAGACAAAAGAGGTGATGGTAAATGTCTGCCATGCCAAGGAGCCTCTGAGACCAGTCACCATTCAGGGGAGAATGTGGAAATGGTGCCTGGGGGTTCGCATAAGAACAAACTGGACTGGTCTGACAACACAGTCGTGCTGTACAAGTGCAGACTGTACTTCCTAAGGAGACCAAGGTCTTTTGATGTGTGCAGCAAGCTGCTGGAAATGCTCTATAAGTCTGTAGTAGCCAGTGTGGTGTTCTACACTGTGGTCTCCTAGGGAAGCAACTTGATCTCAAAAGAGGCACAATGCCTGGAGAAACTTATCAGGAAAGCCTACACTATCACATGGTTAAACCTGGAAACACTGGAAGCTATAGTAGAAAAGAGGATGATGGCAAAATTGAATACCATCATGAAAAATGAATCTCAGGATATTATTGCCTATATGGCCTGCTGCCTGCCTTCTTGTCTCCTTCTTGAGTTCCTGTGGATTTTCTGTTGAATTATGGCTATGAGGTACTATATCAGTGTACTGGGCACCAAACCCTGACATCACTCCTTCCATTTAGACAGTTAGGAATACTGTGCTGGCCCAGGTACTGTCAAAGAAGCTTGTATCAGATGTTTGACTATTATCATTTTAAGAATAACATTGACTTGATCTGGATGCTGTTTTATTTACAGCGCTGTTCTGCTATCACAGCTGGACTGCCCCCAGCTCTAAATTTTGAGAACTTGCCATCTGTATCATTATTGTGTCAAATGCCAGAATCCTCTAGCTACATGCACAATGCTAAAATTGCCCTATTCCATGTCCACTTGTCCACTCTCTAAATAGCAAATCAGCTTTTATTGCAGACTTTGTTGTGGGGCATAATATTGATTTTTTGTGCTTGACAGAAACTTGGCAACAACCTAATGACTATTTTGGATTAAATATGTTCTATCCCACTATTTTTATCTTGAAACAAACTTGACCTTGTGTGTACTTTTGTATTACTTCTGCTAATTTATATCATATAGATTTATCTATCCCTGACCATAAGGTAATTTTTTTTGATATGCTTGTCCTTGGTCAGTCACATGGGCAACAATCATTTTGTAATATCACCTTTAGGAACACAAAAATATCAGTGTCACTCCTGGTGTAAGTACATCGAAGAGGTGTCCTCCTTCAGCTGGTGTTTCTTTCGCCTGGTACCTTAGTTCATTTTTATGGCAATACACGTTCAGCTAGTCTGGATCATTTGCTCCTCTTAAAACCCGTTGTGTGACATTTGTGTGCTCTGCTTCTTGGTTATCTCCTGAGCTGTGTCACAAAAAAGCTTGTGAACGAAGGCTTGAATACCTTAGTAGGAAAACCAGCTTGTTTGCCCATACCACTGCCTATAAGGAACATGTTGTCCTCTATAAGCAGGCACTACAGAGAGCTAAAACTACTTATTATACAAATAGAATTCTGTGTGGTCAGCATAGTACCCAAATGCTTTTCTCTATTGTGAATAAGCTACTTAAGCCTGCAAATACCTTTCCATTGGTTGCCTCCTCTGACCGTTGTCAGAAATGTATGTCCTTTCCTAATAATAAGAATGATTTGAATGATTCTGAAAAGGTCCACTTCCAAAAAGGTCCACTTTTTCAGTCAAAGCTGTGTCTGACTATCTGTGATCTTAACAGGAAACTGTTTATCTAGTTTCCCATTGTTGGACGATCCTGCAGTCTCTAGGCTTGTCATGACAGCCAGGCTTCTTTGGATAAGGCTGCTTTGCCTTACCTTCTTAATTTTATCACCAGTATTATCAAAACATCTCTTTATACTGGCTTGGTCCCTTCCAGCCTAAAGACAGCTATTGTTGCATCTGTCCTCAAAAAACCTGGATTTGACCCTGAGGATTTTAAAAACTATTGACCTATTTCAAATCTTCTTTTTCTCAGTAAAATCTTAGAACGTGATGATGCAGGCCATTTGAAAGACCTTCTTGCCTCTAATGACCTGTTTGAGGAATTTCAGTCTGGTTTGAGGGCCAACCACAGTACAGAGACAGAACTTGTCAAAGTGACTAATGATCTCCTAATCGCCGTAGACTGTGGTCTTTTAACACTAGTGATCTTTTTAGACGTCTGTGCTGCTTTTGATACAGTACATCATGACATTCTTTTGTTTAGACTTGAGAATCAGTTAAATATTGCTGGAAATGCTCTTGCATGGTTTAAATCGTACCTTAAGTACAGTCATCAATTTGTTGCCGTCGGTAAGTTAAGGTCTAACCCATCTTATTTATTCCAGGGTGTCCCTCAGGGATCAGTTCTTGGCCCTCTGCTCTTTATCATTGATATGCTTCCTCTCTGTGCCATTATTAGACAGCACAGTCTACGATTTCACTGTTATGCTGACCATACAGAGATTTATTTACACACAAGACTTAAGCAAACATTACCTCCTTCTACATAGGTTGCCTCTTTGGTTGACATCAAACACTGGTTGTCTGAAAACTTTCTCAGACTGAATGTGATATAGCTGAGGCTTTAATTAATGTACTGTATCTCCATGTGTTTTAAAGAAAATAGCCAATTTCTTAGTAAAAATCCTGGGCTTTATTATATCCTTGTCTGCACAGGTTAAAAATCTTGGTTATATTCTTGATCCTACACTCTTGTTTGTTGCGAAACATCGGTCAAAACATGGCCACAACTTCGTACCAAAAAAGAACAGGAAATCAAGTTGCCAAAACCCAAAATGCTATACCAAAATCATAGTCAGAAAATCACATGCAAAAAATAATTACTAGGAAAAATAGCAAAGGAAAAAACAGAAAAATCTTTGGTTCATAAACTCATACAATCTCTGGTAGCTCTACTATCACTCTGTCATGGAAACTGATGACAAATAATGCCAAGCTGACAGTGGCCATTAAAAAACAACATGGTGTTGCTGGAGAGTGTGAAAATAAATTAATGACCTTAAAATGACACTGAAAGAAAAAATACCTAAAAGAAATGAATTTTCTTTACTTAAAAGCGATATGTGATTTAAAAATGTGTTCCCTATAACTAAAACAAAAGCTGAAAAAAATTTAAAACAAGTATATCATAGCACATGACTTCTACTTTTGCTAAGGAAAGGTGTTAATGAAAGAGTTGACATGTCTGTAAAGACTCCTTCACACAAAAGAAGCCCACGTCACACACCATGCAAACTCCACGCAGGGAAGACCCGGGAAGCGAACCCGGGTCTCCTAACTGTGAGGCAGCAGCGCTACCCACTGTGCCACTGTGCTGCCCCAGTTTAATCATTCACAGGTAAAACCTATGTGGCAGAGCATCAAATGCTATAATATTGATTGTTTTCTGGTGTGGTCAAACAGATTGTTTCTAGGGTGTTTGAGTTCTGACACAGTGGCAAGTGTTTTCTTTAAATATCTCTTATTATAAACTAGCTGAGGTACCTAGTGTTGCCCAGGTATATTTGTATAATGGGTTAATGAAATAATGCAAATATGCATGCATTTTTTAAACATTCACCCTTTTATTATTGCTGTCTGAAAGTGACCCATCTGTCATCTACACTACCTCCCTATTAATTTATTAGCTCTCATGAGTTGAGGATTTGTTCTTTTGTGTGTGATTGGCTTTGATATTTGTGTTAACTCTTGCTGAGTTAGAACCATGAGCACTACTTCTTTTTTCATGGACTATTATAGTTTCTTAAATAGATATATAATGCCACATTAATAAACTGGTTGGCCTGATGAACAACTGAACATTTGAAATGGCATGTAATCTGTGTAAACCTCTCGGTTTTTGTTTTGTTCCCTCTATTGCACACTATTCATGACAAATCTCTTGAGGCTCAATAAACACTGTATGTTGACTTGGGTTAACAATAAAGTTCATGCAATGTTTCATGAACATCCCACTCAGCTGTTTTCGAGTAATGTGTGTTTTTTTTTCATTATGATTCATCAGTGATGAGACTTTGCGGGATCCCTTCGAGGTTGCAGGATATCATGGCCGGCCTGTACACTGGTACTGTGAGTGCTGTGAAGAGTGGAGGTTGAACCTCTGTCTTTTTTCCAGTTGATTCTGGGGTTCGTCAGGGGTGTGTTCTTGCTCCTACTCTGTTCAATGCTTGTATAGACTGGGTGTTGGGCAAGGTTGTGGGGTCCAGTGGCTGTGGGGTATCTGTTGGTGAAGAAAGATTCACTGATCCTGACTTTGCAGATGATGCCGTGGTCTTCGTGGAGTCAATGGAGGCACTTTACGGGGCTCTCGAGAGACTGAGCGAGGAGTCTGAGTGTCTGGATTTGCGAGTGTCCTGGATAAAAAACAAGATCCAGGCCTTTAATGACCTCTTAGACACAGCCATCAGCAGTGTGTCTCTTAGTGGAGAGAGTGTTGACCTTGTTGAGAGGTTTACTTACCTTGGCAATGAAATTCATGTCTCTGGTGACTCTTCCTATGAAATCAGTAGACAGATTGGGAGAGCATGGGGGGTCATCAGGTCACTGGAAAGGGGTGTGTGGTGCTCACGATATCTATATGCAAAAGAACAAAGATGTAAGTCTTTAGAGTCCTGGTGCTTCCTGTATTGCTATATGATTACGAGACATGGACACTTTCCAGTGACCTGAGACAAAGACTGTACTCATTTGGTACTGTGTCTCTTCCGAATGAGGCACATTTACCTGCATTGTGAGGGAATGTCAATTACGGCATTATGGACATGTGACGTGATTCCTTGAGGATGATCATTGCAGGATCCTCATTGTTGATGACCTAAGTGGCTGGACCAGGCCAAGGGAACGTCCATACAACATATCTGGCTATGGCAGATACAGGGTCATTTCCATAGGGTGGGACTGGACTGTGTGTCTGCCTGGGGGGGTGACAACAAGGATCCCAAGCTGTTTTGTTGTGTGGTGGGTGCAGCAACACGCTGTTCCAGTGCATGCTCCCCAACCTGAACCTGTGTTTTTTTTTCATTATGATTTATCAGTGAAATTTTAAAAACATGCTGAAGCCTATATTGTACATTATTGAGTGATGCACAATTTTTGTGTTGGTCTCTCATCATTACCACAACCTGCCGGTATTTACATTGAATCACAGACGTGGAATGTGGCCTTTACTGTAAGTAGAACCAAACCTAAATAAAACACCAAATTCCTTACCATCGTCTGAACTATTTTGGCATAATAATGCAGTTTTGGGTGTAAAAGGGTGTAATCCAGAAGCGCCACATAGCTTATATTTTAAGCTGATTCAATGACAGCCAGCACGCAGCATTTTGTGAAGATAGGGTTAGCTGTTTTTACATGATTGGCAAACAAACAAACAGACAGAAAAGATGTGATCTGAGGGTTGAAATAAGGTAATTAGTGTGCAAAATGGATACGTAACATCAAACAAAGATACAAAATTCAAATGATATGGTTTTTATTTTTATATTCTTTGTTTTATTTGAAGAAAATAACATTGCATACAATCAAGTCAAACTTATTCAACAAATTACTTCATAGTCAAACTAGAAAAAAAGAAGAAAAGAAAAAAATCATCAGAAAGTTAAAAAAGAAAGCAGGAACAAAAACAGACAACACCTAATAAAACAGAATTCAACCCCTACGCTAGAGCATATAATGGTTTTATTTATGTAGATGTCCTGTATAGTTGAGACTGAAGATTCGGTGATATACAGGACTGTTATAATCTTCTGCTTCATGTTCTTACTGCCTGTTACAGAGCAGCTGCCATACCATAGGGATAGCATATCCCTGCTATGCTATAAATTATGAATACAAATAACTAGAAAGTAAATGTGGGTCCTAAGACAAAGGAGAATGTGATACATTGCATGAGAAACAATGATTAGTAAATGCTAATCAAGAATTTTATTTATCTCAGGATATGTAAGACAAATATAACACACTGTCAACCAAAGTGAGCAAGTTCCCAACTTAATTGAAATCAAATGATTCTTCTCATCTACATTTTCTTACAACACATAAAATATTGATGGTTAATGTTTTCCTAATAACCATCCAACTAAATATCCATTAATTCATCCATCTGTTTTCTAACCTGCTTTTGCAATTAATTGTTGCAAAGAGCCAGTGCCTATCCTGGCAGCACCGGGCACAAGGCAGGAACCAGCCACTGTTGAGGCACTAATTTATCACTTGGAAAAACTCACAAAATTAAACAAGGGTTTACATATACTTTTTTTACATTAATTGAGAAAGTTATCTGTCTTAAATGTTAATGTGGAAGCATAAAGAGGAGGGAAAAGCAAGTATAAATAGAGGAAAATATTCTGGAAATAAAGAGGACTTTTCCAGTGAGCTATCGCCACCCACGGTTCTTGCACTACTGCATAGTTAAATCGCGGAAAAGAATAAATGGCAAAAGTGAGTAAAGCCAGTACCATCTGTCTATGCCGTTGGGTTCAACTGAGCATGCGTGCGTAGCACATCACGCAGGGTGGTGACGATTTCCATGCTGATTGGGGCAGCGATCGGGATACACACCCACTTCTATCTTTCGCTTTTCTCCTTTTCTCCGCGCAGGTTTGCTCATTCGCAACAGTTGCCTTGCAGAACTGTGGGGTCAGATTAACACTATGGCATCAGGAGGCCTCACCAGCGACCCAAACTTTCAGAAATTGGAGCAGTGGTACAAGGCTAACGGCGCAGCTCTGAACTTGAGACAGTTATTTGACAGTGACCATGACCGGTTCAAGAACTTCAGGTGAGAGAGACACCTGCTTGCGAGCTTTAACTCTGATTTTAAGTAGAGTACCTTTGCTATCACCGTTTACTCGATCTACTTAAAACTCCCCGTGCGTGTCGACTAGCAGCTGAAATAATACGCTAGAGCGTAACTGCGCAAGTCTGATATTCCATGCAGTTTAATTCATAGTGATTTTCAACATCCTGACCTTCATCATAATTCATTGCTGACTACACCGTAGATTATATTAAGTGTGATATTGTACTCCTTTGTTTAAATCAGGTGACAGAATTAATTTCTTGCAGAGATTTCTAGTAGTGGCAATTTGTATTTCGACATGCGTGAAAGACAGGAGACAAGGTCATCGGTACATCCTGAATATCGACCGCGATGATGTGATTTAAAAGGAAGGCCTAAAATTTTGCTGTGCTGAAGCGGATACTTCGCTTACATCAGTTATATAATCAGTAATGAAATCTGGAAATATTTTTATTTAATTGTATTATGATTCATGGTAATTCGCCACCGGGATTGCCTTGTGGCCTTGGTTCCGCATTTACTATACTGCGTAATCCAGTAGGAGCAGCTCATGTATGTTGGACTGTATGGTCAGTTTCTAAACCGGAACGGCTGGCCCACTGTAAATGCCATCACAAACACGCGAGGCGGCGAGCCATGTCTACTGATGCGGAAGGCATAACCCCTGTCATTAATACAGCTTCTGCTACGTGCCAGAGGGCACAGCGGCTAGCTTTCCACTCCCACACCCCCCTCCCCCCTTTTCTTTTAGTTATTCATTTCACTGCATAGCTGAGTCACTGTCTCAATTAATATACAGCGGCAATACACTATTGTCGGGTGTATCTTTTTAATACTTATATGTATTCGCAGTTACCCCAAAGTTGACATCTCTGGCCCCATACTTTCCAGAACTGTAGACTCGGAGCTGACGGAAACGCAGTTTGTGGCCAAGATGCTCGAATGAGAGGTTATATACGGCACCGAACAGCTGGCACACACTTCCATTCATCACAGAATGAAGATTTAGAGCGATGCGATCCACCTTTTGAGAAAGTTAGATGTAAATGGGGCCATGTAATAATATCGTGTCCGGTGCAATGTTGCTATTTCATTAGTTTGGGGTTGCATTGGGAAGTTAAAACTCCTTGGCTTTGAGTTCTCTGCAGTGCCGACAGGTCGGGGTTCAGTCTGTTTTGAAGTTCACAAGTGGGTCTCAAATATTAAAACTAAAGAATACCAAAAAAAAAACCAAACTGTCGTCTAACGGTTTTTATTACAGTGTTGTCGTCAGTCGTAAGGATACATGGATTGGCCACCGCCTTAAGCACAATTTCTGACAATATTTCAACGTTTCAAAAAGTAAATTTTAACGATTTACAAGTTCCTTGACTATTCATTACCTTTGTAATACACAGTTTTACTTGGATGTGGATATCTGTGATCCTTTTACTAATTGCGTTGGATTTGACCTGAACATAGAACCACAATTGTTTCTTTGATATACTCTAGGTGTGATTGTGAAAATACAGACAGACATTGTTTCATGTCCCATATGCTAAAAAGAATATCAGTAGGAGGGATGGTATGTCTATATTGCAAGTAATACCGTACACCAGTCTGACAGAAGACCAGAAACTTTCAATGTATTCATTTTGGTAAACCACTCATTGAGACATAGGTAAATCCATGACACAGCGTGGTTTAATACTTTTATGATCAGATTTGATAAGAATGTAGTAAAATAAGTAATATTCAACCTTTTTAAAATTACAGTGTTTGAAACCAGTTGCTAGACTGCTTTAATGAAATCAGATTGTTCATTTATGTCCACTAAAACCAGTGGGGAACCCATTTAACAATATGGTCAAATGTAGTTTGCTTTTGACACACATTATGTTTTGCTGCTGTGTTTTGTTTGTTGGAGGAGGAAATATTAGTGACTTAGTGATAGTCAATATAAATGTAAGCGCTACAAGGTCTTCCTACCGATATTTAATGTAAAATGTTTTTACTGATAAAAGAAATTCTTCAGAGTTTATGTTGAAACCCATTTGTATACTCATTTGAGAAATATAGTTATAATACAGTATTAGAATGTAAGGAATTTAACAAGTAATAGACCATTCAGTCCATATGGGTTGTTTGTTTAGCTAATAGCTAAGCTGTTCCAATATCTCCTTTAGGTACTACTTAATGGTTCTCAAGGTTTTTGCTTCAGTTACATGTTTCGGTAACTTGTTCCAAATTCCCATAATATTGGAGTAAAGTAAAGCTTCCAGGCTTCAGTCTGTACACTTCCCCTTAATTTTCACTGGTGTCCTTGAGTACGGGTTCACCCCATAACATGAAAGAATTCTGCCTGATCTACTTTAGTATTTGAGAATGTTGAAGACCATCGATTAGGTCCCCAGATAGTCCAGTCTGCTCCCAACTAACACAGGCAGTGGGTGTTAATAAAGAAATAGAATTATTTTAGGTGCTCGTCTTGGATGTCACAAATTTGCTTGCTTTTTGCAAATAAGTTTTAAAGACCTGTTAATTGAGTCTATGCTTGGGAGGTTGGCTGTGGCAAAAACTTGCTGGCAGGCAGGTAATAACATTGCGTGTTTAGGAAGGCAGAGAGGACGGAAGTGAGGAATATAACATTTGAATGTTCGGCTAAACCTGCACACAAAGTGAGTCAGGATCCCTCTGCCTTTCTTAGAGGTAATCGGTGTTTTGTGTTTGCTTCTCTTTTTCTATGTCCGCTCATCCTTCTCATGCTGTGAGTAGTAAATCCTGTTACAATATAGATAGATAGATAGATACTCTATCTATCTATCTATCTATCTATCTATCTATCTATCTATCTATCTATCTATCTATCTATCTATATACAGCTAAATCATTGTGGTGTCAATTGCAACAGTTTTGTTGGGTCAGTTTAGAAATTTATATAAGACTTGCTTACAGAGTGTGGTTGTTTTTTTGTTTTTTTTTGTTTTTTTTCTTTCAAAAGATCATTTTAACTGCAAGTTCAAATGCATGCCCTTTAAAAACTATAGTCCAACAAGGATAAATGTGTTTTTTTCTTTTGAGTTTTCTTCAAAGCAGGTTTCCTTAAATTAAAATTTCAAAAATTCTGATATCACAATGTACATTAAATAATAAGAATTGGTAGGTGGCAGCATTGCTTTATTTAATTTTAACAAGTATGTTTGTAAAATTTATAACCTCAACTTATTTCTATTATTACAGCACTACTCTCCAGACTAGTGATGGAGACATCCTCATTGATTATTCAAAGAATCTCATCACTGAGGAGGTTATGAAGATGCTAGTTGAGCTGGTAATGATTCCTCTTCTAAAACTTGCGTATAAATTATAGGTGTAAGCTTTAACACTGTGGAGCAGTATGAATTAAAAATATGGACATTATTTTCCAGTATAAGTATATTGTTGTTGACTTTTTCAAGAAAGCACTCTGTTCTTATGAGTCATGCATAGTTTGTCTTTGTTTGTTTCTTTAGCATTATTTTTTCCAGCTTATTCCTCTTTGACAGTAAATTTTTGTTTAACATTTAAAGCTCTGTCTAAAAACTCCATCTGAACTTGTGTGGTGCTGAGGCCCTAATCTGGGTTCCTGAGTTGGTTTGTCATGTGGTGGGTGCGGCAATGAGCTGTATCAGTGCGTGCTCCTAACCTCTCTTTCTCTCTCTAAAATAAACCATGTTACCTTTCCGGAATCTAGCACCACTTGTATTTGTTAACTGAAACTCAAGTAGACATCTTGTATTGCTTGTGTAGCCATTCCCAATCAGTGGCACATTTTGGCCAATGGAAACGGCCCTTCAGGTTGGGGGGTTGGGGAATAGGAGATGTTCACACAGGGCCGGGTCTGCACAATAGGATGGCTGAGGTAGTTATTCAAACCCACAGACTTGCAAGCCAACTTTGACACCTGTGCGGTATGACCATGGTCATTGTGATGGAGCAGAAGTGGTGGTTGATGTCTTTCCTTCTTAGTTTTCCTTAATAGAATGCTGCAAATGTCAGAGTAAATCTCCATTATATTGAAATTTTTATGGAGGCCTTTTGAGGCTTGTAAATAATACAGACTACACTCTCCATAAAAGTTGTACTGTATGTGATCCTAGTGGTTTGCACCTAAAGGTTCTTAGGTGTTGGTAAATCCTCGTGGTTTAATTGTTTTAGTTGTTGTCTGAACTGTGTCTAAGTCTCATCACCAGTTATGAAACACTTCATAAATTTATCTGAGTCACAATTCATTAGCTTAAGATTCTCCTTGCGATGCTAGATGTAATGGTGATGATTTTCATTTGTTAACAATCTGGGTATGGGTTTAACTTACCCATAACAAATCCCTATATAGTGAGTGGTTTCTCATACACCTTTACTTACCGGTTCTCCATTATGGTTCACTCCATTATTGTAACATTTTCTTCTGGTAATGCTGGAGGCCGGACAGACCTTCAGTGAACTTTGAAAGATGTCCAACAACAATAGAATTCTGCAGTGTAGCATACAACCCAATCTTTGTGCACTTACATAATCAACACCTTAGAATAAACCTGTTAGGATATAGCGGGTTGGATAATGGATGGCTATCTATGGAGTATTTTACTTTGTGCATTCGCTTCACTTTCTCATCAGATCCGCCTTTAGCTCCGGCGGCCGGTGCCTGCAGAAGACAGCTGAAAAAATATTCAGCCCTCAAAGAGTTAAACACACATAGAGCAATAAAAGCCTTTATCAAATATTTAACAATAACATATTTGAGTGAAAGGTATTAGATGTCAAAATTATTTCTTCACAGTCATGGAAAATATTAATTTGCCATGCAAAACTGTGTTCTAAAGTATAAAGTTTTTTTTTTGTTTTTTTTTTAATAAATTTTAAAAATACTGAGTTTTGCTGCTTACAATAGACCTCTATGAAACTCTGTGTTAGAAAAGCGTCTACTTCCATTTTTCATGCTAAAAATGTTAGAATATTAATCCGCGTCTTGAGATTACACACATATTGCAAAATAGCATATCCATGTTGTCTTAAGCAGAAAAAAGCGAAAAGCAAATTTGAGGTGTAGCCATTTTAACAGCAGACCAGCCGTGAGCCTCATGTCTTTGCCAACTTCCCAGTCATTTTACTTTTGAGAGATAGCTTGACAACAATTACAGCATAAAATCACAGTCATGATCAAATATATTGTTTCAGTATAAGGAAGATACCAGCTGCTCTGGCTGGATTTATAAAGCATCTGTATGCTTCAGTGAGAGAGAATTTTGAGCTTGCGTAGCAGACAGTGAAATGATGAGAACTGAACAGACCTCATAGGCATATATCCAGTGCTTAAACAGGAGAAAGATGTTAAGTTGTATCTGTGTGTACTGCTCCACTCAAAACCAACATACATCCACACAATGATCCAGCCATCTTCCTAACCCAGCAAGCATTGAATGCAAGGCAGGAACAATCTCCAAAAAAGATGCCAGTCTATCGCAGAAGGAAAACATACAAACACACTCTTGCACACTGTAAAGTAAATTTAGCAACACCAATTCATCTAAGTTTAGCCAGGATGAAGTTTGGTAAGTTTAGTACAGATGTTTTAACATAAGCAGAGTGGGCTGTCATTCCTGCCTTAGAGCGACAGGTTCTACATGGAGTCTGTATGCATTTACAGATTATCATCAGGATCAGTTAATTTACTCCCTCGAAAACATTGTTCTCAATTCTGTTATTTTGTCAGCAAGACTTACTCATCATGTATTAAAAGAAGATTGAGGTGGTAGCAGGTCAAGCAAATCAGCCCAGACTTCCCAGTCCCCAGATACAGATTCCAGCCTTTCCTGGAGAATCCACAGGTGTTCCAAAGCCATCTGAGGGACATGATACTTCCAGCATGTCCTGGATCTGTCTCTGGGTCTCCATCTAATGGGGCATGCACAGAGCAGCACTAGTTGGAGCCATCCCAACCACATCAAGTGGCTCTACTCAGTATGGTGGAACAGCAATTCTACTCTGAAGCTCTTCCGAATCTCTAAACTTGTCAACCTATTGCGGATTTTTAGCCCAGGCACCCTGTAAAGAGACAATTTTTTCCACTTGTGTTTGCAATATCATTCTTTCGATAAGCACCTTCAGGTCATAGCTATAGTTAAGGGCATGGATATAGAGAGTTTTGTCTTTACACTTAGTTCATGCTTCATGATTACAGATCAGTCCGCAAAAGATCTGCCACCGCTTCAATCCACTAGTCAATCTTTCCCTCTCTATTTTCTGTCACTTGTGAATAAGATCCTGAGGTTCTTTAACTCCACCAGTAAGGGAGTCCCAGCATTCATTTGATGCGTCCTCTGAGCACATCCTCAGAAATTAATGTGACGCATATGCAAGTTGCAGCACCAGCAAAAAAATGGGGGGTGCAGTGTGTTCAAGTTGGAACGTGATGTCAGAGTTTCTGTTTACTATCAACATATAACAGCAAGCTGCTTTGCAGATCCTGTAGGATCAGTGTACGTGATTTGATGTTTGATGAATGGTTCAATGTGGTAAAGCAAAATGCCGACATACAAATGTATTCGTGGTGCTTTTCTTTTCAAGTGTCGCATATTCCCCATCGTAATGACACAATAAATTTTAAAGGTCTCACATATTACCTTCTGTGCTGTTTTTTTGTACCTTTACAACAGCATCGGAATGTATGGAAGTGTATTTGACCCACAGGAAAAAAATATGGATACATTGAAAAGGTCTGTTTTGCGATTAAGTGGAAATTTCAAGATTAAAGCTAATCTCACACTTTATTTTGTCATTAAAGTAAACCAACCCAGTTTTTAAGCGCTACATGCTTCTGTGGCTTCCTCCTGCACTGATAGCAGTGGTAGGCAGAAATTGCACACAAACCACATTAAATATTATGATATTCCAGCTCTCTGCACATTTAGAATTCTTAGATTACTACATTTCATCATGGAAGTGATATCAAGTATAAAAGTATATATATTACATTTTACAGATAAATTGTTATCTTCATTTAAATATTGAATAATGTTAATAATTACACATATGGGGGCAGCATGGTGGTGGAGTGGTAGCACTGCTGCTTTGCAGGTAGTCATGTCCCTGGTGTTCCCTGCCTGGAGTTTGTATGTTCTCCTGGTGGGTTTCCACAGTGTGTTCCAATTTCCTTCCAAGGACATACAGGTTTGGGGTATTGGTGATGCTAAAATGACACTAGTGTATGTGTATGCTTGTATTCACCTTGTGATGGGCAAGCCCATCCAGGGATTGTTTCTGCCTTGCGTCCCGATGCTTGCTGGACTGGGCATGTCCCTGGATTGATTGATGTAATCATTAAACATACATCCTTTTCAGAGATATTGTGGCAAGGTGTCATGAATTTAATGGATGTTTTGGGCAATTCACAACACAGCAAAGCCAAACATAGTTTTCTCACCATGATGATATCTCGCATTGCCACTCGGTGGATACCCCTCCAGATTTACATTAAGTACACACGCAAGTATAAACAGCACACCCCTTGCGTAGCAGTAGCATCTGCAGGCGCATGTGTCACGTCGCGTGAAGTATAAATCCAGCCTTGGAGGTGCTGAACCTTATCCCAGCTGTTCTACACTCAGCTGTGAATCGGTGAATTGCATGCTTAAGATCACAGTCAGATGAGGCAAAGAAGACATCATCTGCATAAAGCAATGATCCCCCCCAGCCTCCCCAACCGGACATCCTCACATCCTCGGCCATGCCTTGATATCCAGTCTGTGAAAACGACAAACAGAAGTGTTGACAAGACATAGTCTTGATGGAGTCTGAAACCCACAGTGAACAAATTTAACTTAACGGAGGTAGTCTGACATACTGTAGTTCTCTCTGTATTTGTCTAGTAAATAAATAGCACACGAACAGTCATGTTACCCCGTATTCCTGTAACTCCTCCAACAACACATGCCAAGGGACATTAATGAAACTAGCTTATATAGCAAATTGCTCCATATGCATAGTCATTGCATCAACTGTGAATACCCTTCTCAGATTATCGACAAAAAGCTTGATCTAGGCCCAAGAATATTCACCCGAAAACAGGTTTTGGTGACAAAAAAAAATGTCGCTGATCTGCCATTAGGTTTTGAAACCTTCATCTAAAATTTTAATGTTACCAATTTACAGATTTTTTTTTTTTTTTTGGAAACCCTACCGTTGCCTTATTGTACTGAACAGGAGTTGTTCTTGCGAGAAATGGATGTCTGAGACTGTGCTTCACTGGCAGTGGTGTTATTCGAACTTTTTATTATTATTATTATATGTCCGAGATAATCTTCTATTCAATCAACCTGAGAAGAACCAATTACAAGCACAGGTCAGATTCCATTACAACGAATATCGTTTCAATGAAATTTTCATTACAACAAAGTATTTTTTCAGTCCCGACGGTTTCCCCATAAGATAGTCTATAAAAATCTTGTTACTACAAAATTCATTCAGCCGATACTTTAATTACAACAAAGTGTCCAAAAGACCTTGGAATACCTGAATGAATCATCCACAGAACAGTTAGTTCTATGGTTGCAGCCCAGTTGTGCACAATGATCCCCAAACAAAAACATTGAAATTTTTCTCTTTCTTTGAGCTTTCCTCATACTGTTTTTTTTGCTGCGTTTGTTTTCTGTGGTTTTCAGTGATACCTTTTGCTTATTGCTCATCAACATTTGAAAAACATCTATTGGAATTTAGCTCCTTGTCACCCTCCTATAGAAACGGCAGACACGAGAAAACGACAGTTGTTCATATTAGGAAAAAAAACTTCAAATTTTCGTGGCTCTTGATTCCAGTAAAAAGAACAAAGACGTTGCCAGTGAATTTGGAATTTCACCATCAACACTGTCAACTTTCTTGAAAGACCAAGCAAAAATAGAAGAAAAATCTCGGGTTGCAAACCTTGGGCCTCAGCGTAAACGTATGCAAACTGCTGCATTTGAAGATGTCGAAAAAGCAGTTTTTATGTGGCTCAGTGATGCTCGTTCAAGAAACATTCCTATTAGTGGGCCACTCGTTCAAGAAAAAGCAAAGTCACTGTCTGTCTCCTTGGGGCACAAAGATTTTACTGCCAGCTGGGGTTGGGTAATTCATTTTCGGGAATGTTTTAGAATTGCAGCCAAAGCAATCTGTGGAGAAGAATCTGCAGTTCCAATTAAAAAAGCAAACGAATGGCATGCAGGTGAAATCAGGAAAATCATTTCAGCTTATGAGCCTGAAGACATCTACAATGCTGATGAGACTGGAATCTTCTACCAGCTGCTACCGCATCTCACTTTAGCACTCAAAGGTGATCCATGCCAAGGAGGAAAAAAATGTAAACAAAGGTTGACAGCTCTACTTTGCTGCAATTCAACTGGCAGCAACAAAGTTATTCCTCTCATCACTGGCAAGTCGACCAATCCTTGGTGTTTTTAAGTGCATTATATTCCTTCCTTGTGAGTATAAGGCAAACCAGCGAGCTTGGATGACTTAAGGCATTTTGGAAAACTGGCTGCAACGACGATATTGTGACATATGAGTCACTGTCTTGCACCTCAAAACACAAGGCTGAGTCTCAGTACTTTAGCAAACCCAGCTTTATTCAGCTTGAAGCAGGAACAGCACGGTTATTTATTGTAGCGGGATCTACCACTCTCCTATACACAGACACATCAGTTAGGCAGGGTCATGGCCAAGTAATACTGTTTCTTGTATTTATAATGTTCCTTGCATCGCCCATCAATGACAGGTGCTTATAGCACTGCTGTGATCGGCTTGGATTTGTTTCCATGGTGCTCCGCTGCAGTGCTGTGAGCCTGCGGTTGCCCCGGCAACAGACAAGCAATCTTCCACAGACACAACAATCGCGCTTTGGGACACACTTCAGTGTGTCATCCGATTGGGGGGCAGGGGGAGGGTGAGGGGTCCCAAAAGAGTTCAGAAACCTCACAATTTGAAGAAGAAGAAGAAGAAAAGGAAGATTCTGCTTCTGATTAATAACTGTGCTGCCCACAGCATGCTTCCCCATTTAGATAATGTTCGTGTTGGATTCCTCCCACCCAATTGAAATTGCTTCAGCCATTGGATTTGAGTATCATTTGCACCCTGGAAGTGTATTATCGCCAGGAAAGAAGTTATTGAAATGATTGCAAATGCCTGGATGCAAGTTAAAGAAAGCACTATTGCGACAAATACAGAATCTAATTACTACAAAATTTTTATTACAACAATGTATTTTTTATGTCCCTGGTACTTCGTTGTAATGGAATTTGACATGTACTGTATATTAAAAACTTGAGCAGGAGATCAAGAGTTCAGAAAGAAATGGTAAAGGTAGCTAAAGTTTCATCCAAGCCTAAGCCGGTCTCAAGGTCCCAATATGGCCTGCCACAGACTGAGCCGGAATAGACAGGCAAAGGAATGGATCAGCCAGGACCTCACAATGCAGCATTTGCTTTGGCCAACAGTGAATGAGGGAGCAAAACTGCAAGTGAGGCGGGCAAAGATAAATTGCCAATATTGGGCAGCATATTGGAACCAAGTATGGCCTCTTCATCCTCACTGTCAACTAATACCAGAACCTCCGTCGAGTCAAGAGCATCAGCTCCAATGTGATATGAAACTCCGCCTTTGGAGCATAGAAAAGATGGAAACGAGCTGTCTGAGGTACAGGTGTTGATCACCGTACTCGGGGTAAAAATAAAAGAAATTTAAAGAAGGATATAACACAAATGCACAACAGAATAGACAAGGTGCTTCAGGATATAATAGACCAGGTCATATGTTTAAGCAATAACTTTAATGCAAACTTAAAAAAAAAAAAAAAAAAAAACCCAGCAAAAATGAATTAAATAAATACACAAAATTATGAGCAGAATTGATGATAAAATCAGATAACTTGGTGCCCACTTGGAAGAAGTTAAGCAAACTTTTATGACTCATATTGAAGAAGTAGAATATTTGACACCCACCTTCGACAAAAAAGCAACTGTTATAGAATCTGAATGCAAAGTGCCATGTGATTAAATTAGCAGCATTTAAAGATGGATATAGAAAAAACAACACCAGAATTAAAAGACTTACTAAAAACCATGAAAACCCAAACCCAGTTAAATTCATAGCTGAACTATTTTCCAGTTAAATCAGACACTGAGATCTCAGCAGCTTTTCGCATATGTGGAGTGAGTGCTTCAAAGTATGGCTGCAACAACTAATTGCTGTTATTGATCACTGATTATTAAAAATGTTGGCAGCTATCACTTTCATTGATTTGTTGATTACGTCATTAGACTGAGTACGTTGTGCCACACAATTGTGTCACTACTTCATTCAGTTGTGAACGCATTTGAAAAAAGGCAGATGGTAGGCAGGAGCCATAAAAGACGGTGCACTTTACTCTGAACGCAGAAAAAAAAATGGTTGTGAGCTACAAAATGTGTAGATCTGACCTCATGTGGTTTGAGAGCACAACGGAGATGCACAAACATTTGAACAGGAAACACACCATTACATGCTCTGTGGAAGAGGAAGACCCTCCACCATCCCAGTAAGTTGAATGTTACTTCAGCAATGTTACTTGAACAAAATATTTGCTATGTTAGACATAATAACACGACTTTCAGTTTGAAGTAAGGAATAATTCGAGTCACAGTCCAGCCCGCTACAACACAAATGAAACACTAGTATATGCGACAGAATTTCATGATAGGTGACTAAAAATGTGTCATCAGCCACTAGCTAGTAAATGTGCAGATTTTCTCTTGCCATATTTGGGAGTTTTTTGTTGACATGGTCACTATGCTAAATTATGCTGCTGCATTACATGCTTGAAGACACGTGTAACATTTGCTTGTGTGTGTGTAAGACCCTGTCCGAGCATAAAACGTTTTTTTTTTTTTCAGTCTCGTATGTAAAGGAAATCAAAAGCTTGATGAAAGTGCAGAGATGAATCTCACAGCACATCAACCACGATTGAAAGGCCTGTCATTCATTCAGAGTCAAAAGATAGGAGCTGGGTGGCAAAGTTTCAGACTACTGTATTTGGCAATCAGACTTCAGCTCGCTTTTATACAGTCTAGAGGAAAGCATGATAATGTGCAAGTAGTGCTGCAGCAAGCCTGGCGTAGCCTGTAAAACAGACTTTGTGGCAGGATCCATCAGTTTCAGATGTGAAAAACTAACGGCATACTCCCAACATCAAATGACATGCAGCAGGCTGTGACAGTGTGTTGGCAGTAAGCAAATGTGCCAAAGAATCTGCAGTGGTACATGGTTTACAGACACAAAAAAGACAAGTGATGATGCAAAAGGATAATGAACTTTCAGTTAAAGTAAACTCTGCATGTTACTTCTCAAAGAAAGAACTGAGTTTCTCACATATGAAACTACTTGTTTTGCTGCAAAAGTAAAATAGTCTGTCCCAGTGGTGGCCAGCTCTGATCCTGGAGAGCTGCACTGGCTGCAGATTTTTGTTCCAACCCAGCTGTTGAATTAGAAGCCAATCCTCGTCAATAATGAATAGCAAACTCTGTGGTGTTCGCTTCACCTCGAGTTTGGAGAATTCATGGAAGTGTTTGTGAGTATCACCGAACTTGGCAAAATGTATTAAAGTCAATGGGGACAGACTACTTGAACTAGATTTGACTGGATTATAATGATGCGATCTTCTTAAAGCTGTCCCTGGGAGTTAGGGGTATGTCTGCTAACTTATACTGGACCGATTACTGTGACCATAAAGGGAGCATGAGCTGTGTGGCAGCAGTGCCAACCACTGCACCACAATGCCTCTGTAAGACCTAAGAAGAAAGAACACAGTCAAAAACGCACAAACATATATTTCATCACAACAAAGTGGAAATGCCAAAATCGTAGTCAACAGTCAGAAAAAATACATAGGCTTTTCGGAAAACAGCCTGGCAGCAGCTTGCTGTTATCACCCCAACGCGCCATCCATCCGCACTACCACAGTAGCACACAGGGCAATGCATGCAGCAACAGATGTTTTATGTTGATCCATATGAGAATCTATTGCTTTGTTTTCTTTTCAGAAAACCGGAGTTTTTTGGAAAAATATTCAGCCCCGAGAGAAAAGGAAAAAAAAAATAAACCAATTCAGCCCAAGGAGTGTTAAAGGCGGAAAATTAAAAGTGGCATATCATGATTGAAGCCACTAGTTCTTTCTGTATTTTCTGTCTATGCTGATGCTTTGCACTTTGTGTCAGTCAGTAGACCAGCGATGCTAAATGTGAGCACGATCATGTGCTCTTCATAGTGTGATCTAGCATCCATGAAATCAAATGAGGAAGAACGTAGTGAGAGATGCGCAAGCTTCATAACCAGTCTGTACTGCAAATGATCAACATTATGTACCCTTCGGGGACATCCAGTGTTGGCTCTTACAGCTCTGGGGGAAGTCATGCAGGCCTTGCAAAGCATTATGGGATGCTGGAAAAAAAGTTCACTGTGAAAAACGCTTTGGTGAAATTCACTGATCCACACTACTCACCAATAACCGATCTTATTTAATTTCTTGGCTTGTTAGTGTTTTAAATGTACCATATCAGTTCATTCTTAAATCATAAGATTTTTTTTTCCTTTCTAATGATGCATGTATCATCCAAGTGATTTAAAGCCTAAAATGGATGAGTAGTTTTCAGTTCTTCACTTTCTCTTCAATTTCCTTCTAATTACTTAAACCAAGTAGTGAATAATGAATACACACGGGTGAAAATGGAGACAAGCTAGATGTAGAAGTGTTGGTTCTTTTGCTATTTACATCTTATCAGACAGCCTTACACCCTTGGTGTGACAATCCCACCAAAAACCCATCAGCAGCCATGTTTGGTGTACTCACTGATGGGCTTAAAGTGGAGAAGGACAACTTGATTGTAATTGCGTATACCACACTATCATGTAGACTTATCCTGCTTAACTGGATGAATCCCAACCAACCTTTCATAAGTATAAGTCAGTGGATAACTGATGTTCTATACTGTTGAAAACTGGAAAAAATCAAATTCTCATGCACAGGATCTGTTCAGAACTTTTCAAAAATATGGGAAGATCTAATTAATAATAAGAATTTATATCGGGGGGGAAAAGGACATTCTTCCTTCTGTTTTTAAACTTTTGTGCATGCTGCTGGCTCTTCTCTCTTTCTTAATTCTGTTTTTTTAAGTTTGACTTAATTGTATTGATTTTGTTCTTTGTTGTACAAGTTGGACTTGATTGGAAGAAAATAACAATCCATACAATAAAAAAAAAAAAACACACCGAGTGTACGTTATCTTATTTGCTGTGTTTCTGGCCAAGCTATTTGCATATTGTAGATGAGTGTGTTAGTTAGTCTGCAGATTACATCAGGTAACATATCAGAGTTACCAAGTTCATTTACCTCTTCAGACCCATTGTGACCATTTTATGTGCATTGACCATAGCCACACTGTAGCAGTGCTACCTGAGTGGGACATCAATGTTCAGCATTTTGTGGGATCACTGCAGTACTAATTTGCCTCTGCTTTTCGTACAGGGTTTGCTGCAAGACACCTTTTTAGGCTCAAGATTTAAAAGGATACTGTTTCTGCTCGGAGGGTAATCTTTCCCCCCCCCCCCCTTGCACTTATTTCACTACAAAACTGCAGTAAACCTTTCATCTCCCTTTATTTTTAGAATTATAATATCACCCAGACGTTTTACAGTTCTTTATTGGATGTACATTATTTTCATTTGTTTATCGTTCATTTTTCTTGTGAGGTTAGTTTTAGTGTTACTATCCTACGGAACATGCTCCTTCTCTACAGATCTGCATCGGACATTGTTATCATTCTAGAACAAAGTTATTTTTCCAGAAGGGTGTTCACTTGGACATTTTTTCATGTATCACTATCGACTTTATTCTGGAAGCTGTGTCTGAATGTATTAGGCTTTGTTTGTCACTGGCAGGGGTTATTGGAGTGGCTTATGTAAATAGCATACGGTTGTCTTTCTAAATAGTTAGCTTAATATTTTCTTTTGGACTTTTGCCTTTGGTGTGGCATTTCTCTGTGGACCAGGCTTTTTAATACTATGAATCTTAGCGCTTCAGGGCTGCTACAGCAGTGATCATTCTGTACTGTATCATAGTGATTCTGTACCTTTTATCAAAAAAAACCCAGCAAAAGTAAAAGTTACTCCTTAACTTTGCTCTGACATTTTCCCACCAACATATCTCAGAAGACCTCTACAGTATATCGTATCCATATTATCCACTGTAAAAGATGTTAAAAAATCGTGGAAACCCAGAGCATTTCGGTTTAGAGAGGGTAGTCCCCCAGACTGATGATTTTTAACAGCTAAGAAAGCTAAGTAAGCGTACTTTTAATGTTGTGTATAATGCGTTGGTAGGATCCTGGCGAATGCATC